>NW_026578199.1:312500-342219 GCF_029603195.1 Condylostylus longicornis
TAATAGCTCTCAAATCATTTAATTTGAAGAACATTAATTTCATTTTATTGTTGATTGTGAGCTTATGAATCACTAACTACTTCCTAAAAACAACTAAATTTAAATCTATACCAATTTAAAGTCTGTAAGTATCAATTTCTTTTTATGAATGGAACATACATCAGCAAAGCCGATTATATTTTCATGAGTTGGTTGATTTAATAAAGAATTTGCGTAAATAAGAGATGTTAAAGCTTCCAACACTGAGCCTTATGCAATTCCCCAAATAATATTTGTAAAATCGCTTAAAACGTTATCAATTTTAACTATTTGTAATCTGTTTGACAAAAAAACGTGCAGTATAATACCTTTGAATCTATCATTTTAAAGTTTGCAGGAAACAATAGTGTCAAAAGCTTTTTTAATTTTTATGAAAAGAGGAGCCGTGTGTAACTTATCATTTAGACCAGAACATATTTCCGAGCATAATTTTAGTATGGCATGTTCAATACGGCATGTGTATGTTATTGTAAAAAATCAAACCTTTTTCTATTAAAAAAATTAACACTATATATAGAAAAAACTGAGTATTTCTGATTATTAAATTAACCAATACCATTACTATCAATAATGATATGAGTATTATCTTGTTTAGAACCTTTATTAGAAGTGGTATTACTTCCACCTTTTTGAGCGTTGATGGAAAAGTTCCACTATGCAATTACAATTTCATTACCATTATTACCATTATGTATTTGAAAGTTCAGAACTGTAATATAATTGACGTTGTTCTTTTGTGTTATTTTTCAGTTCCTTGCAAAGTTCTTCAAAGCAATTTCTAAGTTCAGCATTATTAAGTCTATGTCTACTTTTTACCTACTGTATTGCATGGGAGGTAATGTGATGACAAAAAATTTTGCATGTCGAGCTTTCGGTGGAAACATACTTTCTATAGCAGGGAAAACCGTCTGCTTTGACGGTGGTCATACCAGATTTTTATATTTTATTTTAGATAAAAGTAAATCTGTCATCCGTGGCACTAATTGTTAAAATGTAAAACTATAAATTATGAAGTTAATAAAAATATAATAATTATAAATTATGAACTAAAAATTAAGTGTATGTTTGATTGTGCTGCATTTAAATTGTGCACTTGCACATTAAAATATAAAAACTAAAAATTGGTATCAAGGCATATTGCCGAAATATCAATATAACTACTGTAAGTCACTGAAGCATCAGATTCCTTAACAACTGTATTCCAACCTTCCGAGTCTAACAGCCCATTTAAATTATCAGAATTTGTTACTTTATTATGCAACACCTCTTCCTTAAAATTTGAGTTAAAAATTTGAGATAGCATATCCAAAATAATCATGTTATGTTCAGTTATATATAGATTTAAGATTACCACTTTCAGACTCCATATAATTCAAATTATTAGAAATTCTTAAAAAAATTTGTAATGCGAGTCGGGAACTCTACCAAGTTCAATTACGAGACGACATCATAATTAAATAATTTTCTATTAAGCAAGTGTCTTTTAGCAAATCAATGTTCATGACTCCATTTCCAATGAGATTTTTATTTTTTTCTTTAAGGAAAATATCTTTAAAATAAGAATATAAAGTTTAACTGAAACAATATTGGAAGAGACGAATTTATATTATTTAAAAATATAAGTCCTAATTTACTTAAATCTATCTAACTAGGTATGAAGAACTAAATGTTTTCCAAATTGCAAAGATTTCTCACAAAGATCGTGTTGTCTCCTTTAATTTTTCAAAATAATATTTTACAATTTTTATCAAAACAAATCTAATTTTCTTTTCTTAATTCTGTAGCAGCTTTATATAAATATCTTTTTCTGCTAAACAAAGCCATGCTATGGTTCTGTTATAGTTTTCTTTTTCCTTTCTTCCTTTCTATTCCCCTAGAGGTCATAGGGCTTCCAGATATCCTTGTCAATTCTTTCTACTTTCCGCTACTCTTTTAACTTTCTACCAATGCTTCTTTTTCCTTGGATATTCCGATCAAGAGCCTGGCGCTCCAATGATGTTGTTGGACGCCTCTCTTCTGGGCCAAAAGAATGCCGTATATAATTCTGGGGCACTTGTTCAGAAACACAACTAAAACAAGCCATGTCTCACTCCCGTAGAGCAACACAGACTTGATACACGTATCGAATATTCTGATTCTGATCTTGTGATCTCCAAGCCAGTTACAGCCTTCCGAATGCACTCTCAGCCTTAGATATTCTGTGTTCTATATCCTTGCTTTTACCTCCATCAGTTACTAGGACACTATTCAAGTACTTAAATTCTGCTACCCTTCAGTTTGGGTATTCTGTTAGTACATACATTTTTACCCGATTCTTAGCATTTATTCTCAGACATCTTGTCCTTCTTCTACTGAGTGGATCAATATGAGTATGTCATCCGCATACTCCATACTCTAGATTCTCTGCGAAAGCTGCCAGACTATTCCTTGTCTCCACGCAGCTACTTTTTCACGCACCTATTGAGCACAGTGATAAACAATGTTGGGTGCAGAGGGCATCTCTGTTTAATTCATGTCGTTATTTTTGTTATTGGTGCACTGAGTCTACCATTTTGCTGTACTATTGTTTCTGCGTTTTCATATAGAGATCTTATTATATTCAAATTTTTTTACAGCAATTCAGGGTTCCATTAGTGAATGCCCTTTGAACTCTTTGAATATTGCGTAAAGCGGGCTGTTGCACTCTACGAAACCTGCTTGTTCTTCTCTGATTGACGCATCCAATTTTCCCACTATTCTCGAGTATATAATTAAGGTCGCAATTTTTGTAACGTTTGTAGGAAGCTAGAGAGGAATTACTATGTTCAATTCGATGCAGTTTCTGCATCGCGTCAAATCCTTGGGTAGCTTTATAATTATTCCAGTTTTCCTATTTTTTGGAATGTTTTCTTCGTGCCATTTATTTTTTTTTGTCGGCCTTAGTGTATTTGCAGATGGGCGCTCTCCAACCTTCAACAATTCAGCCTGTATGCCATCGATACACAGGGCCCCATTTGCGTTTAATTTTCTTATTTCCTCTATTATTTATCTTAATGCCAATGTCTTCTCTGAAATTTTTTTCATAGCCTCTTTACATAGTTGTTATAGAACTTTCTCTTAATATTTTCTGCCGTCTTCTTTATTCTTTTACAAAAATATCTACCCCGACAGCTTAGTTTCGCTCTCTTACTCGTAAGTAATTAGACCCTTATGGATTTTCATTTATGGGAGATGCACTCTTTATTCTCTAGTTTTATGGTACCAAGCATCTCCTCTTCGACTCAGAGGTGAACATCTTGTATTTGTTTGTGTGATATACTTTGTTGTCTGTCGAACGCCCGCTGTCTGTTTAATAAGAGTTCTTCCTTTGTATCTCCAGATTTCAATTTTGATACACATATTCGTTTTTTTCTGGAGTACGCTGGGAAAACTCTTTCCTGGAAATCGCTTGTTACGCAAGCCTGATTCTTATCTCGATCGTAACAAGCATATAGTCGATCTCGGCATCCGCTCCTTTCCATGTCGTCTAATTCAGCATTGATTTCATCCATCTTCGACTAATACATCCATTTGATTCCATACTTAGTTCTTTAGTCAGGAAAAATTTAGGTATACTTATGTACTGATTTATGTGGAAATATTGTACCGCCTATAACCAAATCATGTCCCTTCCAATCTTTGTCCATTGTTATTTCTAACATACCCATACCATCAGCCATCCTTTTGATGATGAGCTACAGAGGCATGAAGAAATTGCCGACGAAATGTTCTCTACATTGCTTATACTGTAATTCACATAATTACTAAGTATTTGTTTTGTTTACATTGATTGCTACATACAATGCCTTGCAAGTATTACGTCTGCAATTTTGAAATTGTGTTCCATTCACAAGAATATTAAAATAAATTATTTAATAATAATTCATATTAATTTAATAATAGTTGTTAGTAATTTATTTTAAAAGTTCATAAAATAATTCGCTTCTAAAATGCGTGCACGCATTTGGATTTTATAATACATGCGAATACGAGTAAAACGCGTGAACGTATAATTAGTCAATACTAATACTACACCCGGTAACGCGTATGGCATACCATTTCTATGCAAAAAGTCTCAGGTTAGAACCCTGAAAAATGCGATGTGTCAGATGAACTTTTTTTATTGATAATTTTATTTTTTTTGTTCTTATTTCAAATTTAAAAAAAATTTACCTTCACAAATCAATATCAGCAAGTTCCCAAATATTTTTTTTAAAATACCCTATTTGTTAGAGTTTAATGCTCAACGAAATTAACTTGATAAAATGGACCTACATACAAACAAAATATTTAATTCCTAATAATATAAAAAACGTGCATGAAAAAAAAGTCAGTTACGCAAAACACTAAGTATTGATCTATATATTTTCCTTTCGCACCGTACAACAAAAAATGTTCATAGAATTAAAATTATTCATACATTTTGTTACTCTACCCTAGTCTCTCATTTATTTTACGAATATACTAAAAATTTTTTTGAACAATATTAATCATCAGAATTACAATTGTTATTTTTTCCTTTAGTAGCCCTTAGTGCGAATCGCACTAATTTCAAATATTTTTGAAAACAGTAAAACAAAATTAACACGTTGAACTTCATAACTATAGAATATAGTTACTTTGAGTTCCATCTTGTAACCCATGAACAAATCTATAAGGCTTCGTAAAGTCCGCACTCCCCCGTGCACAACTTATCACAGACGTAATCCTACTATTTGGGGGAAACTAAGTATATGTATAAGTAAAAGAGATACATATATAAACTTTTATCCTTTTTTTCCGTAGAAATCAAATTTGTCTTTACGTAACTCTAGTTGCGTTAGTTATTCGTACGTTCAGCAATGAATCAACGTATATAGGTTTTCTTAATTTCACCATTTTTGACATTTTAGATTTGCTCACTGGTATACTCGTACATTGAAACTCAACATGTTAAAATATGAATGCATGTACATTAGTAATTCATTTAATAAAGAAATGAAAATTAAAACTTAGATAAGGTCTGTCGTTGGCTCGCAAAATATAAAAAAAAACATCCATATACCCGCAGTGCTCATTATAAGTAATGATTTGAAATGAACATGAACTTAAGTTTCAAAACAAAAATACAAAGTTCACCTCTCTATGCATGAATGTTTAGTATGAATGTAGCAGCGTTCTGCAAGAATAAATTTATATTGAAATGAAGCTAAACATACAGATATAATATACAAATCAGGTTCTACATAAACTTAACATATTAACTAACATAATAAGTTATAATATTTTTTGCAAGCATTATATTAAATGCTTGAACACCAAAGAATAATCTGATATGAACAAATGACCGGAAGATATTGTCTAGTTTAGCTAAAATGTTGCATTAGGCTACGAAAATGCCTTTTAAATACTCCCCACAAATTTTAGTGAGGCTAGTAGGCTTGTAGTTAACATACCTAGAAAAATATAGATTTAGCTCTTATCAGATTCTAATTTTATGCTAACCATTTGGTCCCTCAAAAATTCCTCAGTTAGTTTTGGTAGCAAACAGAACTCAAATTTTATTTTAAGAAACTCCATCAATTAGCTCCATAGATATGATAAGAAATCCCCTGACATTTCCAAAAATTTGTAAGTTGACGGTGTTGATACCCCGAATGTAAACATTAAATTTCACGGAAATTGGGTGATTTTTTCTTTTTATATGCGCAAAAATATAAAGTTGGCTCATATTTTTTGTTTTATTTATTTTATATTTATCATACATTATGTCGAATGTGTGGATCACCGCGGCGGTAAACGAATTGAATCCTAGTTATTATATACATATGTACACATTTACATATACATTAGTTTCCTATTATAACATAATATAAATGCATAAAGACTTTTTTGGCTACTTACGTTTATGAGTAAAACCAAACAAAGAAAAAACTTTTTTGAGTGTTACTTTATTTCATATGCATTAATATGATTCATGCGCGAGTTATACGAGTATTATGTCTTTGATGATTTTATTCATTTTGCAGAAAATGATTAACAAAGCAATAATATTAAAAACAAATAAATTATACAGAAACGAATGTTATCGCCTTTGCTGCTACGCAGCGCTTAATAAACTTATTAAACTTATGAGAAAATAAACATAACAAAAAAAAATCTGATGTGATCAGCACATAACCGACCGCAATTGTCTAAACCTTAAATGTTGGCAGAGTTCAGAATTATTTTTTTTTGTTTTTTTCGTTTTCTAAGGAATATAAGCAAGATAAAGAATATCCAAATGGATACAATTGTATCCAAGCGGGAACGCTGAATGTACTATAGATGTTAATGTTTTTGTATTTGTGTCTATAGAATAACATTTCACTGCTTTTACAAAAAATGAGACTATAGCATTTATTTAGTTCATATATAAATTTCGTACGGGAAGGCTGTGTCGCTGAGGGATAAAATAATTAATTTGCTGTTTAAAATTTAATTTTAATTTAAATTTAGTGAATAATTATATTAGTTTTTTGTGTTATTAAATAAAATGAAGATTTATAATTTATACTTAATAAATTTGTAAGATATGGTGTGCTTATTTAAGTTTTTATTAAGAAGGTGTTGCGTCGAAGGATGCAGTAGCAAAAGAGAAAAGAAGAACGTAAATGCTATACCTATATTTACTTTGACAAAGATCGACAGAGTCAGGGTTAAATGGATAAAAGCATTGCAAAAACAAGATTCGACATCAACAAAGTATTTTTAATTTGTAAAAGCTTTAAATTTTATTCTGTTGCATCTGGTTATAGTTTAATCAATTACCTACTAATTTTCAGATTTTAACAATTTAAATAAGTAAGTAATTTAATGTCTTGTAAAATAAAGTTGGGTCAAACCATTGGTTTGTATTGTAGCACTTTTCCCTTCAACAAGTGAAAATACTGCTTTAAAAAACAATCTATGTATACTCGTACATACCACACTATTAAAATTATTTTCATTCATATATGAAACATTTATAGAATTGCATGTATTTAAGATGAACAATTTATGAAGTCTTTGAAATAAAGCAAAAATTTATTTAAAGAGGTGTTAACGTAATGCTTGATTTTAAGAGTTACTTGTGTGAGTTAAGAAAAATAATTATATTTTTTATTGTCATGGAATTTACCGTTAGCTCTTAGCGATTATA
Organism: Condylostylus longicornis; assembly: GCF_029603195.1. Lineage (NCBI taxonomy): Eukaryota > Metazoa > Arthropoda > Insecta > Diptera > Dolichopodidae > Condylostylus > Condylostylus longicornis. Next base: position 319,717 of record NW_026578199.1, read on the forward strand.
GAAATTTGAAAAAGCTTGTGTTTTCGGAAATATAAGGCGTCAGAAATTCAAATTTTACATATTTCAAAGGCTATAACTTGAAAGGGGAAGGAGACGGAAAAATATTTTTTCTAACGAAATGAACTTTTTGTTAATGCCTAAAATATACTATTTCAAGCTCCCAGAACCTGTGGTTCAGGAGAAAAACAACATCAAAAATTTGAAAAAAAACGGATTTTATATACATAATGATAAATTTTAACCACCATTTCGTTTTTTTAAAGTTCAAGTATATTATGCCGCGATAGAAAAAGAAAACTACTGCTTTTTTGCGCATAATTATGTCACTACATAATTACAATAAGTAGTTGAAAAATGGAATTTTTAGGGTTTTAGGGGGGTATAACTTTTAGAGGGGGGGAGATATGTAAAAATTATGTTCTACGGAAATTATTTTCTGGTAAAGATCTATTTACATATAAAATTTCATGTTTCTATCTTCAAGGGTTTGGAAGTTTTGTAAACAGACAGACGGACAGACGGACGGACGGACGGACAGAGTAAAACTAATAAGCACTTTTTTCGAACATTTTTTGAAAAAGTGCTAAAAAAATTAAATAATTTAGTGTAATTTAGGTGAATTCATTTATATAATGAAATTTATTGGTTTTCTCATCAGATATAACTAGTTTTGTGAAAAATCGATTAAAAATTTTATTCTTTTATGAAAATATGTTATGTAGTTTTTTTAAAAAGATTTTTTTTATATATTTACTATTTTGGTTTTACCTCAAAAATATTTTGTTACCTGTAATTTATTATAATGTAATTCTGTAAACTCCCGGTAATTAGTAACTAGTTTGTAAGAACAAAAAATTTAATTTTGTTATTATTTAAACGAAATAAAATAATTTCTGTATATTTTCTGTATTTAATCGTTTTTACCTGCACTTCGTGAAGAGTATATTAACTTTGGTATGGAGTTTGTAACTACTTGAAGGAGTCATCTGCGGTATGAACATAAATATATATATTCTTGCGCAACGTAAAATTCTGCGTTGATTTAAATATATCCGTCCGTCCGATCGCACGATGACTCAAAAACGAATAATGCAATCGACACTAAACTTTCACAAGTTGTTTCTTTTATGCCAAGGCCGAACCCTATTGTAATTGGACTAATTCGGACAATGAGTTCGAGTAGCTGTCATACAACTCAAAGAGTTTATTTTAAATATTTCAAAAACTAATAAAGATATAAATATGAAATTTTGTATGCGTATGTCAAATAACATTCTACATGTGCTCTAAAAATTTTAATGGAATGGCTGCAATACAATTCCAAAAGCAAATTTTTTATATTCGGAAACATCAGTGGTTTGCCAAGTTTCATGAAGTCAGATTCATGAAACTTGGCAGTTGTGTTCCAAATTATAGGTCAGATATATTTCTGAAGTTTTGGTGGAATTGGTTGACAGATTCGAGTAGTACCCATACAAGCCCAAAAGCTAATTTTAAATATTTAGAAAAGTAATAAAGTCAGAATTATGAAACTTGGCAGTTGTGTGTCCAGTTATAGGTCAGATATATTTCTGAAGTCTTGTTTGAATTGTTTGACAAGTTCGAGTAGCTCCTATACAAGTCCAAAAGCTTATTTTAAATATTTGGAAAAACAGCAAAGTCACATTCATGAAACTTGGCAGTTGTGTGTCCAATTATATATTTGTGAAGTTTTAGTGGAATTGCTTGACAGGTTCGGGTACCTGCCATACAACCCCAAAAGCTAATTTTAAATATTTGGAAAAATAATATAGCAGATTTATGAAACTTGGCAGATGTGTGTCCAGTTATAGGTCAGACATATTCGTGAAGTTTCTATAGAATGGTTTCACAGGTTCGAGTAATTGCTATAGAACAAGGAAAGATGCAGGACAATTCAATGGGTTTATACCGACTGGAACGTTTTTATTGTCTAATATGTATGCGATCAACACTCATGCGTACACATATAATTATTTCATAAAGCAAGATTTTTATTATGCTGAGTGATCGCCCTGTTAACACTCGTTCTACGCATTATATTTAAATTGTTTCATACACGCAAAATTTTACTTTTGCTGAGTTGTCGTCCACTCACCAAACAAGCAAACACATTATTATAATGTATGTATTACTTTTTCTGTATACTAATGCATTAGTAAAAAACAAGAACACAAAAAAAAAAAAACAAAAATATGGAATGAGAATAGAAACAAAATAGAAAAATATCTGACGTGGTCAGCACATAACCGACCACAATGTGTATTGTCTAGTTAGGTGAAAGTGTTACAGAATATTATAAAAATGTCTTTTAAATACTTCTTTCCAATTTTGAGAACATTAGTAAGCTTATAGTTAACATACCTAGAAAAATTGAAATTTGGCGCTTAGTAGAATTTCGCTTCGTGATACCCGAATTCCCTGAAATGCTCGCCAGTTATTTTCGGTAACAACCAGAACTCAAATATCAAATTTCAAGAAATTCGATTGATTCGTTCCGTAGATATGGTGAAAAATGTAAAATCGGCCCGCAGATCAGTTTTCGAGCCCTGATCTTTCCAAAAAATTTATATATTCATTGTTTTAATACGAAGAATTCAAATATTAAATTTCAATGAAATCGGTTGATTATTTCTCTTTATATGTAAGAGAAATAACCAACAAAAATGTATATTTGGTCCGTAGTAAACGTCCAGTTGCTGACGCCTAATTTTTTCCAAAAGTTAGGAGGTTTCGCGGACGGTCTAGCGAAACTTATATATGAAATTTCAAACAAATCGGTTGAATAGTTGTTTTAAAGTGGTCAAAAATGTAAAACAGGTCCACAAAAAGTGCAGTTCCCGAGGCCTGATATATCCCAAACGTGCCATGGTCGAAATAAACTTACGTATAAAATTTCATCAAAATCGGTTCAGCAGAACTTGAGATACACGCGTGAACACACAGACTAACAGACCGACAGAAAGGCAGACCGACAGGTTGCCAAAAATAGTTTACTTACACTTCCTTACTATGGAGAAGTGCATTCCACCGAAAACTGGATATGCAAAATTTGTTGCCATCACATAACCTACCTATTGTATACACAATACGGTCGGTAAAAAGAGAATTAGAACAATATTCTTAAATAATGAAATGCATAACTTGATATTGAGATTGTGTATGCCAATATTTTTTACCGACTGCATTGTGTATGCAATAGGTAGATTATGTGATGGCAACAAATTTTACATATCGACTTTTCGGTGGGAGTGTACTTCTCCATGGCAGGTAAGTGAAAATTTATATTTTATATTTTTTAATGTCATGGAGTTTTAGACGTTAGCTTTTAGTCATTATAGAAATTTGAAAAAGCTTCTGGTTTCGGAAATATAAGGCGTTAAAAATTCAAATTTTACATATTTCAAAGGCTATAACTTGAGAGGGGGTGGAGACGGAAAAAAAAATCTTAAAAGAAATACACTATTTGTTAATTTTTGAAAGCTGCTAAAATTTTAGGCTCCTAAAACCTGGGCTCTAGAAGAAAAACGACATCAAAAATTTGGACAAAATGGATTTTAGATAACGGTAACGGCCATTTTGTTTTTTTAAAGTTTTACTATAGTATGCCCCGATAGAAGAAGTAAGCGACTGCATTCCTGCGTTTGCAAAATTTGAAAAGTGATTATGGTTTCACTGCAATAAATAGATAAAAAATGGCATTTTTGGGGTTTTGGTGGTAAAACTTTTGTTCTACGGAAGTAAGTTTCTAGTAAAGGCCTATGTGCATGTAAAATCTTAGGTTTTTATCTTCAAGAGTGTAGAAGTTTTGTAAACATGTCCACGGACGGACGGACAGAGTGAAGCTAATAAGCATTTTTTTCAAAAAAAATTTGGAAAAGTGCTAATTACCGCAACATGATGTAGTACCATTTTGGCAAAAATCGGTCACAAAGCATTCTGGGTTGGGAGAAGGAGAAGAGCCCTTCTAGAAGTACCCGTACTTTTTGACACCTGAGAAGTAGCTATATACGAGTATATAATGTAAAATAGGATGGGTTTTGAAGAGTTATACGAAATATGAATAAAATTTAGAACTAAAAAGAGAAATTCAAAGTCCTGGCAGCGTGCTAGTCTCATAACCAGAGGTTATTTGATCGATGCTTGCCTGAATATTGTCGTATTTTTCTTTTTTTTAATTATTTTAAATTGTTTTTTTATATTTTGTTTAAATTTTTTGTTATATTTTTTTTTAAATAGATAACAGATAAATATTATTATAAAAGTTTAAAGAAAATTTCCAAAAAAATATTGTTATAATAGTTTGGAAAAATTCGCAAAAATTTTAAGTACATAAATATGTATGTATATTTTTTGTAAAGTTTCCTAACTAACTTTTTTTAAGCTTTCTATATGAACTGAATAATATTCAAACTGTTTTTGATAAGTAGTTATATATATATAATATTTCGAATATGCCGAATACTTTATTAATAAGGTAGGATCAAATTAACTATAAATTATATTTTTTGAGGGAATGATGTTTACCGTTATCTTTTCGATTTTATAAAAATTTAGAAAAGCTTGAAACGCGAAATTAAAATTTTTTTAAGGACTTAATTTATTTATTACTAACTATTTATTACTAGCTAAAATCAGTTAAAATTTCTAAATTTTGGTGTCTAGAATAAAAATTATATCAAAAATTTAAAAAAAAATTACATTTGAAATAACATTTAATTTCATCTATGCTATGCTACGGTAAAAGAAACCGCCGATATTTTTCTGCGTTTGCGGAATTTAAACAATTTTTACGCTTTTGTTCAAATAAATAGTCGAAAAGTGACATTTTTTCATTTTTTCAGTGGTTTTAATTTTTAGAGGAGAAGGGATTTGAATATTTTGTTTCACTGAAGTAAGTTTTTAAGAAAGAGCTGCTTGTACGTAAAATTTCAATGTATATCTTAAAGGGTGAAGAAGCTTTTTATTTTTTTGGAAAACTGCTAAAAATGTAAAATCGTAAAGACATCGACGTTCTAAACCGTGGCGTATCCCAAAAGTCTTAAATCTGTGATATATGAAAATTAAAGTGTTATATAAATTTTCATGAAAATTAGTTGGCCGAGCCAAGACATATACCTGTATAAAGAAACCGACATCTTACTAAAAATGGTTTTCTACACTTCCCTACCATGGAGAACTGTCGAAAAGTCGACGTGTGATTTTGGTGCCGTCACGTAAACTCCCTTACTGTATGCGATTCAGCCGGTAAAAATTTATATAAGTTAACATCAAAAATGCAAACATTCCATAACTCGTAACAAACGCGTGGCAGTGCAATGTGAGTTATGGAATAACTCACGCGTAACAAACAAAACATTCCAAAATATTTTTCCACAATAATGTTCACAAGAATGTTGCAATAGGCAAATATGCTTATTTAGCATATTTACGTTATAAATATTAGTACCTAAGATTTAAACATTGTTAATCGTCAGTTAATCGTCAGTTAATCGTCAGTTAATCGTAAAGTAATAACAGTTAGCATAACATCTTATTATTTTGTTGTATAGTGTAATTTAAATACAGAAAAAATAAAAATAAATTAGAATTAAAATTAAATTTGTGTTTTTTTTATAAAATAACACAGTAATAATTTTAATTGGCGCCCAACAAAAGGGGCTCAAGTGTGAAAAGTGAATTTTAAAAAAAGTTCCTGAAAACAGAAACTATAAATTAAGAAATTAATAAATAAAAATAATAAAACAGTAATTTAAATTATGATAAAAATATAATAAAATTTTTGTATAAAAATAAAATCGTAGTGATCAGAACTTTATAAAAGTTAAACCTACGTAAATTAAAATAAAATTCTAAAGTAATATAAACAAAAATATAATTAATATAATAACACAGTTAAACAAAACTAAACCTACGTAAAACTAAAATAAAAACAAAAAGAAAAGTAAATCTAATCATAAAAAATAATAATAAAAAAAAAAAAGAAAAAAATATTAACAAATCATAAATAAAAAAGTGAGACTAAGTAAGGACAAGAAAAAGCAACTTTTCACAAGGTGTAAAACTGAAGCAGATAAACGTCGAATAAACGAGGTCCCGAAGTAGCTCCAGCACAGGAGAGGAAACGGAGTTCTTATACAACATTGATTTGTAACAAGTTCAGCCGCCTTCGCAGCCGAGTTAAACACCAACTTGATGTCACCCACACGATTAACCAATTACACTATATTGTTATTGTAAGTAACCAGATTTTAATTTCATAGTTATAAGAAAAAAAATTAAAAAGAAGTTTTAGAGAAAAAAATAAATAAAAGAAATATAAAAAGAAATTTACAAATATAAAAATTTTTATAAAAATAAAATTTTTTTTCTCATCAATAAAAACGAAGGAGTTAATAAAAATTAAACAAATAAGCTCAAATAAAATTTAGTTTTCAAAAAAAAAAATTTTTCTTTTAGAAAATTTAGTTCCGAAAAATTTTTATAATAATTAAATCAGAATTTTTAAAATAAGATATTCCAATATAAGCGAAAAAGTGTTACTAAATAAAATCTTTTCGAATATATAAAATTTTAAAAAAAAAAAAGAAATAAAAATTATTCAACAAAATCTTTTTCATTAATTAAAATTAAATTAATTAATTAAAATAAAAAAAAAATAAAAAAGAGGAAAAAAAGAAAAAGCAATAAAGTTTATTAAATAAAATATTTTTCATTATATAAAAATTGTTTTTAACAATAAAATTTATTAAACAAAATCTTTTTATAAAATAAAATTTTTATAAAATATTTATAATACAATTATCGTTATAAAAAAAATATTCTATAAACAAACTACAAATAATCTTGTAAACAAGAATAGTTGAGAATGACCAAACTAGTTTTTAAACAAAAATATTTTCATAACCTTTTAATTAAACGGAAATTAAGAAAAATTTAAAATTTACCTTTGCATTACCAAGCTTTGTTTCCTTAGAAAAATATTTAATTTTTAAAACAAAATGCCAGACGACATAATTCCACCAGCTGTCCTAAACGGAAACGCTGGAAGCACAAATAACTCAAATAACCTAGCAGACCCAATTACGGAGTTAATTTCAAACTATTTTAAATCACAAGACTGCTGACAAATAATACAAGGAATAATGAGTCCTGCACCTGACTCCTATGAGGAGGGTGACCAACCAATAATAATGGAAAATAACAAAAGCTTTAATTTTCGTGAATTGGACTCTATACCAGACATAGTTAAAACATTAACAGAATTTTCGGGTAACCCTGGAGAGTTCAGCTCCTGGAAGAAAGGAGTTGATAGAATCTTGACACTTTATGAACCAATACGGGGTTCGCCCAAATACTACGGTATTTTGAGCACAATAAGGAATAAGATTATTGGACAAGCCGACATCATTTTAGAATCATACAACACACCCCTCAATTGGACTAAAATTTCGAAGTGTTTAGCACTTCATTACGCCGATAAACGGGACATTGGTACGCTTGAGTACCAAATGACAACCCTCATACAAGGGAATAAAACGGTCCCTGAATTCTACCAGACCGTATATAAACATTTATCCCTAATACTTAACCAATTAGCGTGTATGGAAATGTCAGACGATTCCCTTTACAACATGACTAAAGCCTATCGCGAAAAGGCCCTAGACACTTTTGTTAGAGGACTTCGTGGAGATCTCCCAAGGCTTCTTAGTATCAGAGAACCTCCCGATCTTCCACAGGCTTTGCACCTGTGCCTAAAGCTTCTAAATGTGGACTTTAGAACACAATATGCCAATAACAACCAACAAACGCCTCGTAGATCAGCTCATCAACCCCATTCCCACCAACCGCATCCAAAAAGATATTTTAATAATAATACCTAACAAAGACCATTTTTACCCACAACTACTGAATAACCCCTGTCCACAGAATCCTGTGAACAGACAACCTTTTAGTATCCCTAATCCAAAACCGTTTTACCAATACAGAAACCCAGTGCCAAACTTTTAAAACTTTGGCCCAAGGCCGGTGCCTAGGCCCACACTGATGGAGGTGGACCCAAGCATCCATACCTTCTTCTTCTTCTTCTTCTTCTTCATGACCTTGTCCCTTATTTGGGGTCGGCCCTCCGTGATCTGAGGCGCCAAGAACACCTGTCTTGGGTTGTCGCTGCGTTCAATCCTGCTTTTCTCATATCTCTGTTGACTGTTCCTAGCCATGTTGCTGATGGTCTACCTGGTCCTCTCTTAGGCACTGGTATGTCAAGGGCTTTTCTGACGACGTGCTCTTCATCTCGACGCATGACGTGACCGTACCACCTCAGACGTTTTTCAGTTAATTTTTCTTTGATGTCGGCAACCTTAAAGCTACCCCGGAGGTGCTCGTTTCGTACCTTGTCCAATTTTGTCACTCCTGCGGACCACCTTAACATCCTCATTTCGGCGACATGTAGTCTTTGTTCATGGGTTTTGTTTGCCGCCCAGCACTCTGTCCTATACATAAGAGCCGGCCTGACCGCCGTTTTGTAGATTTTGCCTTTTAGTTTAATCGGGAACTTTTTGTCACACATGACACCTGTTACCGATCTCCACTTCATCCAGCCAGCATTGACACGGCTAGTAACGTCCCCATCGATTTTCCCACTTGATGATATAATTGAACCAAGATATTTGAAAGCATTCGTTATCGGTATTGCTTCGCTTTTTATTTTAATTGTATTTATAGGACCTATACACAATTCGTTTTTGAATGGTACATACATGTATTCGGTCTTCGTTCGACTTATTTTTAAACCATTATTTTCAAGAGCGTTGACCCACTGATCTACTTTGGTTTGCAACTTCTCTAAAGATTCGGTGAGAATTACAATATCGTCGGCGTATAAAATTGTCCAAGGAACTGGATCGTCGATATTTTTGCTGATATAATCCAAAGCAGTGATGAAAAGAAGTGGACTCAGAGCCGATCCCTGGTGTACGCCAACGTCAACTTTAAATTTGTTTGAAAGACCACTCCTGCTTTTTACTTGCGTTGTTGTATTTGTATACATGTCTCTTATAACGTCAATATATTTTTCTGGGACCTTTTGATATCGAAGAGCTTGCCAAATGATTTCTCTGGGCAAACAATCGAAGGCTTTTTCTAAGTCTAAGAACGCAATATGTAAATCTTCTTTTTTTAATTTGTATTTTTCTAGCAAGATTCTAATTGCTTGTATTGCGTCAGTAGTTGAACTATCTTTAACAAAACCAAACTGATTATTTCTGATATGTATTAATTGCCTCAGTTTATTTCCAACTACTCTTTCCCAGATTTTTAACGTATGCGACGTCAGTTTAATACCCCTGTAGTTTTCGCAATGTTGTACGTTGCCCTTGTGTTTATACAAAGGGACGATAAAGCTATTTCTCCAATCTGCGGGTATCACATCACCTTCTATCAATTTGTTGAAGATCGATTGCAGTATCATTTCTCCCTGAGAGTCCAGTTTCTTCCAAAGATCAGCTGGGATGTTGTCGGGACCAACGGACTTATTATTTTTCATACTTCGTAGCGCTACTTTTATTTCTTCTATGGATATCATGTTTAATGGACCATGCACAACTGGTAAATTTTCGAAAGCATCATGTTCGAATTCCTCATTCATCAGCTCGCTGTAGTACTCCTCCCATCTTTTATTAGCAGCTTCGTTGGTCGTTAATAGCTCTAGATTTTTGCTACAAATAAATTTAGTTGATATGGGATCTTTTTTGGCAAGGTCTCTGATTTTGGCTATTTTATAAATTTGATTTTGCCCGTCTGACGTTTCTAAATTATCATAAAACTCTTGGTAGGCGTTATTTTTAGCAGCAGCAACAGCTTCCTTTGCGGCTTTACATTCTTGTTTGTAGATGGCATGGTTTTCTACTGTTGGTAATTTTTGCCAACTTTTAAATGCCCTCTTTTTTTGTTTAAGCGCCTCTTGCACTTCAACGTTCCACCACCACGTCTCTTTCTTACCATACGATTTACCTTTTGTAATACCAAGATGCTGATTTGCCAAGCGGTTGACCCCCTTGTGAAATTCTTGCCAGCAATGTTCCAGTGCATGGTTTTCTCTTTCATTTGAACTGTTTAATATGCAAAGTTCTTCGCAATTTTGGTTAACCCGCTCAATAAATGTATTACCCTCGCTTTTGTAGATGTTGTTCCACTTAGTTTTCCTGGGGTAATAGTTAACATTGTTTAGCTTGGATGTTGTTACTTCAAATGTTGCGAGTAAGAGTCTGTGCTGGGTCGTAAGGGCTTCTCCTGGTATGATTTTGCAATCCAGAAACTGACGTGCGTTTGATGTGTTGCAAATAATATAATCTATTTGAGAGCATGTACCACCACTACTGTAGGAAATGAGATGTTCATCCTTCTTCTGAAAGCAGCTGTTTATAATTTTCATATCATAAGCGCTGAATATATCGAGGATCCATTCTCCCTGCTCGTTAATTTGTCCATAGCCAAATCCGCCATGACTTGGGTTGTTAGTGACATTTATCTTTCCTATATGCCCATTTAGGTCACCACATAAGATTGTACTTTCATTTAATGGTAACGATTGCATCCATACCAGACAGGTTAATTACTCCAATATCCCAGCAGCCCAAAGAAACACATTCAAGAGGCCATTTCACAATTCCCAACAGACCCATAATCCTCACAAAACAGAAAGAATCTATAACACCGAACCGATGATACACGAAGAACTGAGTCAGCATAATGATTCAATCATAAATGAAGACATAGAACAAATTAACAATCCCAACTTAAATAGTCACAATCTAGATCCTCAACCTAGTACGTCATACGTAAATGAGAATTATGACCAAGATGAGACACAACAATTAGACGATATATATTTTTTAGATATATATTTTCGCTGCCTTATTTCGAATATAAAATTGGCAACGGAGAGACTCTTAAATTCCTAATAGACACCGGATCCAACAAAAATTACATCCAAACTAAACATGTCCGCAACCCAATTCCCAATGAAAAACCATTCCTCGCGAACTCTGTAGGAGGAAGCGTCCAAATTTCCCACCATTCCTACATCAATATTTTCGGTGACGGAACTGGCAAATTAAAATTCTACATACTTCCCAGCTTAACGACCTTTAACGGTATCGTAGGGAGTGACAGTCTGAGGGAACTCAAGGCCGTCATACATACTAACAAAGGCTACATGACAATAAAACCAGATAAAAAGATTCCACTGCGCGAGCACCTCACGGAAAATGTCAACAATATCAATATCAGTGCTTCTCACTTAGACGAAAGCGAGAAAAACAAATTAAACAAGATAATATACGAATGTCCAAATCTTTTTTCGGACCCTGACAGAAGATTAACCTTTACCGCCACGGTCTAAGGAGAAATTAGAACAACCTCTGACACACTCGTCTGCCCAAGAGCCTACCCATATCCCATGGCCTTGAAGGAGGAAGTCGAGAGACAGGTACAGGAATTACTTGATGAGGGAATCATAAGACCATCAAAATCCCCTTATAATTCGCCGGTTTGGATCGTTCCTAAGAAGGACGACGCCTCTGGTAAGAAAAAGTATAGAATGGTGACAGACTATCGAAAACTCAATTCTATCACAGTACCTGACAAATATCCTATACCCGAAATTAGCGAGGTTCTCTCAAACCTAGGAAAAAACAAATACTTCACAACTATCGACCTGAAGAGTGGTTTCCACCAAATCCCACTCAAATCCTCTGACATAGAAAAAACAGCTTTCTCTATCAGCAACGGGAAATTCGAGTTCGTTCGCTTACCCTTTGGACTAAAGAACGCCCCATCGATCTTCCAAAGAGCGCTCGATTATATCCTAAGGGAACACATCGGGAGGCGTTGTTATGTCTACATCGACGACATAATAATCTTTGGTAGAAGTCGAATTCTTGGGTTTCATAGTTGGAACTGAGGGATTACGTCCTAACCCGAAAAAAATTGAAGTAATTACAAATCTGCCTCCGCCTAAAACTCTCAAAGATCTGAGATCCTTTTTAGGTATGTCAGGCTATTATAGACGATTTATTATGGACTACGCCAAACTCGCCAAACCCCTGACAACCTTTTTACGTGGGGAGGAGGGACGCGTGCCCAAAAACGCCTCAAAAAATTTACGTATTTATCTTGACAAAAACGCCCTAAATGCTTTTGAGAAATTAAAAAACGCACTTGTATCGAAAGAAGTCATACTGACACATCCGGATTTTGAAAAACCGTTTGAGTAAACCACTGACGCATCAGACTATGCTATAGGAGCCGTACTGATGCAAAATAATAGGCCCATCACTTTTATATCTCGTACGCTCAATAAAACGGAAGAAAATTACGCGACGATCGAAAAGGAGATGTTAGCCATTATTTGGGCTCTCAACTCGCTAAGAAACTTCTTATACGGTTCAAGATGTGAAAAAATCTGCACCGATCACCAGCCTTTAACTTGCGCGCTTAGTAGCAAAAACACCAATAGTAAAATTAAGCGCTGGAAGGCAACATTGGAAGAATACAACTACGAGCTTAAGTATAAGCCCGGAAAGTCCAATGTCGTGGCTGACTCACTTTCGAGATTACCGACCAAAACAGAATTAAACTCCCTGATCCCTTCCGTCGAAACACCTATAAACGTTTTCAAAAATCAACTAATTTTTAAAATCGGAAATGAAGATTCCTACCAGTTCAAACCACTTTTCTCGCCTCAATATAAAAGACATATCCTCATAAAACCGTCTTATAACGATAGAGAACTTATAGGAATCCTTAATAGATACTTAAGCCCTCAAGCAGTTAACGGAATACTTGCCCCCGAAGAAATAATGGGTAACATACAAAACATCTATCCCCAGCATTTTCGAGGTTATAAGGTTCGATTTAGCTCCACTTTAGTAGAAGACATAGAGATTGAAGAAGAACAAGCTGAAACAATCTTCAGAGTTCATAGGAGAGCACATCGAAATGCGTCTGAAAATCGGTTACAAATTATTCGCAAATATTTTTTCGCCAGAATGTCGGCAAAAATCAAAGATATGATAAAGCGTTGTTCTATCTGTAAAGAAAATAAATACGAACGCCACCCGAACAAGCAAGAACTTTTTCCTACTCCTATCCCAAATTATCCCGGTCATATCATACACATCGATATTTTTTCGACAGAAAAACATTTGGTTCTTACTGCAATCGACAAGTTTACAAAATTTCCCCAGGCAAAAATAATTCAATCACGTGCGATAGAACACATTAAACGACCCTTACAAGACATACCTTTTTATTTCTGCGTCCCCGAGATAGTTGTCATTGACAACGAAAAATCGCTAAACTCTGCATCCATTGCTTCTATGTTAGAAGACGAGTTATTCATAAAAATCTACAAAACGCTGTCCTATAAAAGCTAGGTCAACGGTCAGGTCGAGCGATTTCACTCAACCTTGTCAGAAATTATGAGATGCCTTAAGACAGAAGGACCGAGACGAACATTCGAAGAATTGCTCGAAAGAGCAGTGAACGAATACAATTATACCATACGTTCGACAACCCAAAAGAAACCTATTGAACTTTTCCTTGGACGTACCCCATGCCTTAATCCACAACAGTCCGACGCAACACAATTAACAAACTTAGAGACAAACAATCTAAACAATTTCTTTTCTTAATTTGTTCATTGTGGGGTGAGCACGTTAAGTTCAATTTATCCGTATTTTCAATTTAATTAATTAAAAATTTTTTTTTGAATATAAAAAAAACAAAGAAAAGAAAAAAAAAAAAAAAAAATAAATTTTATTTTTCGATATAAATTTGCTTATTATTCAATAATAAAAGGCGAATTTCTAAATACAAGTACAATATTAAACAGAATCATTAAAAAACCAAACTTTGGAAAAATAAAAAATAAAAAAAAAAAAAAAAAAATAAAAGAAAAGAAAAAAAGTTAAAAAAGAAGAAACAAAAATTTATTTTTCACTAAACGCTCTAAATTTCATATATTAAAATGTCGTGTGGAAAATGCAACAAAAAAATTATTGATAGATTACATAAGACATTCGAATGTAAAAAATGTAAAATTTTATACCATTTAACATGTGTAAGCAGTGCATCACAGAATTCACAAATATGTGATAAGTGCAATAGTACACCAAAAAGCTCATCAAACTCAACATTGCGTAATCTCCTGCCAGGTTTTGTAAAGGCATCTGACAGCATACAACAGAGTGGTTCGTCTAATTTGGCCGAGAATAATAAATTAGATATTATCATTGAAGCTGTAAAGAATATGGAACGTATTCACGAGACGTATGTAGAAAAAATATTACAACTTGAACATGAAAACAATAGTTTAAAGAAAAAAATCAACGTCCTAGAAAACAAAGTTGAATATTTTGAACAATCAATGTTGTCTTCATCCATTGATATAGTCAACCTGCCGGAACTCGAAAATCCAAACTCCATCGAAACAGCGGCCGGAGTATTGAGTTCAAGCCTTAATGTTACTATAAATTGTGATGACATTAAAAAATGTAGCTCCTGGAAAATAAAAAGACGAGGTGAGAACAATTCAAATTCAGCGCCTACGAGCATCATGAGAGTGGATTTTAATACGCATGACGTGCAACAACAGGTTTTGAAGAAGAAAAATGAGTTAAAAAAGAGCATTTCTTATCAAGGTAAGAAAATATTTATTAATCAAAGTTTAACCAGTAGGAAAAGATATTTATACAAGGCTGCCATTGAATTAAAAAGAAATAATAAAATTAAATATGTTTGGATAAAGAATTCTAAAATTTTAATAAGGAAAACTGAAGGAGACGAACCAATCGTTGTGAGAAATCTCAGCGATTTGGATAACGTATAGTTTTTTCGAAATCAATTTTTAAATTTTGTAAGTACATACATAGTACTAAAATTTTATAGAAAATGAATTCATCTCTTTCAGTTTCCTTTCCATACAAAAAAATTAAAAATCATATAATCCTACATCAAAACATACGTAGCTTAAGAGAAAATTTTGATACCTTTTTATTACACCTTCAATCTCTGGAAAATTCTCCGTTAATTATTATTCTTTCTGAAATTTGGATTTACAGCGAAGAAGAAAAAAATTATAATATAGACGGCTATAATTTACACTGCAATTGTAATAACAATTATAGTTCAGGTGGTGTTGCTGTATACACCAAAATAGATTTATCTTCTAATTGTAGCTCAATTTCTATAAGTACCGCTGATATAGTCAAACTAACATGTTATCTCGAGGGAATTAAATTCACAATTTTTTCGGTTTACAAGTTTAATAACACGGGTCTCCATTATTCTGTTTTTCTGAATGATTTTGACGATATTCTAAATAAAGAGAAAAACAAAAATCTTATTGTAATTGGAGACATGAATATTGACTTATTAAAAGAAACTCGCGTGAAAGATAATTATTTACTCATGATGTCGTCCCACGGGTTAACTTCCTTGGTAGAGTTACCAACTCGCACTACAAATTTTAGTTCTACATGTATAGATCATATTTTTTTAAGAACTTCTAATAATTTAAATTATTTGGAATTCGAGAGTGAAAACTTAAAATTAGGTATAACTGATCATAATATGGTTATTTTGAATATGTTATCTCAAGTTCCTAATTCAGACTATAAAAAAGACAACCAACCAATTAGAATTATAAACTACTATCGTTTAAACAGACTTTTAGATTCGGAAAATTGGGATAAAGTTTTTGGTGAATCTGATGCTTCTGTGGCTTATATTGGTTTCATTGAAATATTAAATTCACATATATCCAACAGTTATAGGGAGCTTAATTTAGCTAAAAATAAAAGGAAACTTAAGCCTTGGATGACAGACTTACTTTTAACTAAAATAAAATATAAAAATAAAATAGGTTTAAAAAGCAGAAACCAGCCCGATAATGTTGAATTAAGAAATTCTTTTAAAGATCTTTGCAAGGAACTGAGTATTAATATAAAAGAGGCGCGTAATCTATACTATAGTTCTGAACTTTCAAAGCACAGCGGTAACTCTAAATTGGAATGGCAAACTATAAATAACATATTAAACAAAAGCTCAGCGAATACACAGGTCAACGAAATTGTAATTGGAGACAAAAAAGTTACAAACAAAAATGATATCGCAAATGAGTTTAATAATTTTTTTGTAAATTCAGCTAAAATTTCAAGTTTAAATAATATAGAACAAAATAATTGTTATTGCACAACGAATGTACTTGATATGCTAGGTACAAATATGCATTTTAATTCATTTGGCTATACAGATATAGTACCTGAGGAAGTATATCAAGCTATATTAGTATTAAATAACAAAAAATCATGTACAAGTGATTGTGTTAATAATTTATTATTGAAAAAAATTAATCGAGCTGTAAGTCCGGTATTGAGTTACATTTTTAATTTGGCTGTATATAGTGGAACTTTTCCATCTGCACTCAAAATTGCGGAAGTAATACCTCTTTTCAAAAAGGGTTCTAAACTGGATGTTGCGAACTATAGGCCTATATCATTGTTACCTTGCATAGGAAAATTGTTTGAAAAATTAATAAAAAAAAGAATGCTTAATTTCCTCTATAGTATTGATTTTTTTGATAAAAACCAGTTTGGTTTCTTAGAAAATAAATGTACTGAAGATGCCATACTAAAATTATGTTCGGAACTATACTCGGGTCTAAATGACAAGTTACATACGGCTGCTCTTTTCATTGATATAAAAAAAGCTTTCGACACAATAGATCACCGAATCCTTGTTAAAAAACTTGAAAATATTGGATTTAGAAGTTTTATGTTGGATTTTCTTGATTCTTATCTGTCCAATAGATTACAAAAAGTAAAAATTGATAACGTTTACAGTAATTTTGAAAACATCTCTTCAGGCGTTCCTCAGGGCTCGGTGTTAGGACCTTTGTTATTTCTTATTTATATAAATTCTCTGTTTAGTCAACCCTTTCAAGGGAAAATAACTGGTTTTGCTGATGATTGTTCTCTTTCTTATAACGAAATAGATATTTCCACACTTCAACGCAGTATAGAATCAGACTTAATTCTTCTTAGAAAATGGTTTATGTCCCATAAACTTAATATTAGCAATAAAACAAAATTAATGTTCTTTAAATTAAATGATCTCAGAGCCATTCTACCTCAACATTTTAATTTCACTTTTCATGCGAATGAATGTTCTAGTTTTATATGTAATAAAGAAAGTTGTAAACAATCTAGAACCCAATTTTTCGGTAATTGTTCTGGCAATTGTTTTGAAATTGAAACCGTAGAAAGCTATAAATATTTGGGTGTTACTATTGATAACAAATTAAATTGGAAAACACATATAAGCAAAATACACAACTATATGTTATATTGTATTCGTGTATTCTACTGTTTAAAGATTTATTGTTCAATTGAACTGCTTTTAAAAATTTATTATGCTCTAGTCTACTCGAAACTTCAATATGGCATAACGAGCTGGGGAGGTACCTATTATAATACGCTGGAGCCAGTTTTTTTGGCGCAAAAAAGTATACTGAAGATCATTCATGGAAAATCAAGACTTTTTCATTGCTGGCCTTTATTTCAAGCGCAAGCATTATTACCCTTAAGACATCTTTTTGCGTATAAGTGCTTAATTAAATTTTATAAAAGTAAAAATCGCTTACCTTCGCGCTTTTGTAATTCTTATAGACTAAGGATAAATAGTCAAAACTTAGTTCGTGTTCCTTTAAGCAGAGTAACCCACTTTCAAAAATCTTATGATTTTCTAGCTCCGAAATATTACAATAATTTACCGCAGGAAATTAAGGAGGCTAGCACATTAAATAAATTTTCAAAATTGTGTAGAAACTGGTTATTGACATTTGATTATAAAGATTTAGAAATTTCATTGCATTATTGAAAGAAAAAAACAAAATTTTGCCTCACTGGTCTCCTTTCATTGGAAAGAAGTACTAAGTGAGGATTTGCTCCAAAATTTCTTAAAACTCGTAAATGTTCTTTTCTGCTCTTACTCGTTTGTTAAAGCAATCGATAATAAGTGCGGAAAAGGAGGACATTTGCAAAATTTTTAGTTTTTTTTTAGTTGAAATGAATAATTGAACGTATATTTTTTTTTTATCTTTTAGAATTGAATGTCTTGGAGAATTTTAACAAATATTCCCCAAATTGTTCTGGTGATGTTACTGTGGTTTACGATAAGAATTACATAAAGTCAATATATATTCATGGTA
The DNA here is from genome assembly GCF_029603195.1 of Condylostylus longicornis. NCBI lineage: Eukaryota > Metazoa > Arthropoda > Insecta > Diptera > Dolichopodidae > Condylostylus > Condylostylus longicornis. The sequence continues at coordinate 338,006 of NW_026578199.1, forward strand.
GATCTGTAATAAATGTACGCCCTGACATGGATCCCGAAAAAATACTAGTTTTTTGTACCTCTCTCTTCCGTATAAAATCGTGCTGCGAATTGTTAAATCTACTTATCAATGCAGATGATTTACAATTAACTATGCTAAAATCGGTAGATGTTCCTTCACAGTGTTTCGTGAATAGAAGCTATAATACAGTTTCTTTTAACTATAAAGAAGAATTTACTATAAATGAAATAAATGACTTTAAATGGGTAATTTGGTCAGACATTTATAATAAGATAAATCCCTCTATGTTACAAATACCAAAGTTCGTTATTGATATGCATATTTCAAGAATTGATAATAAAGAAGGTATCGAAATTTTCAAAGATTACATAACAAAAAAATATTTCAATTGTAGTTATAAAGAGTTTTATAAAAATAAGGTGTCTAAAATAATACTAGATTATATATGTTGCTCGGTTTACCCTTTTTGTACTTGCACAATTAGAAAAGTTTAAAATAGTAAATTAATTAAATTCAAATAAAAAAAACAATTAATATTTATTTTAAGTAAATAAATGTAAATGTAATTTTAAAAAACAAGAAATATATCCCACCCCACAAAATTTGTATTAATAATAAGTAATATGTGGTAGTATCGGTGCATAATACTATACATCACTAGTGTTTATTTACACTACTGTATAGTTTATCATCAATTTGCATACATAGTTATAAAATAAATAGTTGTATTGCATTAATCTTAAGATTTTATATGTATATTTGTGAATTGATACTAAAATAAAAATAAAAAAAATAAAAAAAAAAAAAATAAAGACCTAAAATACCATAACACAAATAAGAAACAACCTAAGCACTATCAACCTGGTGAAATTATCTACGTAAAATATAATAAAAGAATAGGTTCGAAACTTAGCGCTAGATACGTTAAAGAAACCGTTCAGGGGAATCATAACACTACAGTAACTACTGTATCCGGGAAAACTATTCATAAAACAAATATTCGGAACTGGTAACTTAATTAACAATATCCATTTCAGGTACACCTTTCAATCTGTCTTCTCGGATATTCAGCTCCTAGACTTCACTAACTCGTTATTAGTACCGATCATCACGGGAAAGGCTAAAATACAGACAGGCACGTACAAAATAATACATCTCATAGAACTGGACAGTTACGAAAAAATACTAACCGAAATAAAGTACGTTTACAATACAGACGTTGACAGACAACATTACTTACACCCTTATATTTCCTACGAAATTGACCAAATAAAAAATTTAATAGACAACCTTAAACCACGACAGAACAAAAGATCTTTAGACTTCTTGGGCAGCGCCTGGAAATGGATCGCTGGAAGCCCAGATCACGAGGACCTAATAACAATAAAGGAAACAATGAACAATATGCTTGAAAATAATAACAAGCAAGTCGTTATAAATAACATTATGACCCAAAGACTAAATAACCTTACTCAGATAAATAATGACATTAGGAAAATATTAAACTCGGAATCAAATATTGGTAATGAAATTATTCTTAGTATAAAATATAAACTTAAAATTTTAAAAGAAAATTTACGTAACATTAATTATGCCATTCATTGGGCAAAACTCGGATTAATAAATTCTTTAATATTATCTCGAAATGAAATAGCAAATATAATCAAAACTTTAAATAAAGAAAACCTGCCCTTTTCAACCGTGGAAGAAGCCCTGAACTTCTCTGAAATAAAAATTATAACCAATAGCTAAACTATCCTTTACATTATAAATGTTCCTGTAACGAATCAGGAAAATTATGATAAAATTTTGTTAAAACCAATAAAAAGGGGCAATAAAAGTATTGTAATCCCATATAATTTTATAATCAAAAATGAAAATAATATTTATGCAATTAAAGAAAACTGTAAAAACGATATTAATAACTTTTCAATTTGTAAAGCAAAAAATTTAATAAATTTATCAAATAATACTTGTATACTAAAAATATTAAAAAGCCTATTAGCTGATTGCAACATTAGCAATAATCAACACATTAAAACAATAGATGAAATAGCATCGGGAATTATTTTGCTAAATAACTTTAAAGGGAACATTTCAATAAATTCTATTTCTCAAGAACTTAATGGTACTTTTCTGTTAAAATTTCATAACACTGAAATAATAATAGAAGGAAGATTATTCTCTGCCTTCGAAATTTCCAATTTCCATACTCTTCCCGCAGTTTTACAACCCTTACCAAAAGAGAAACAATTAACCAAAGTTTTATCTTTAGAGATGTTAGACGAAATCCATATTACTCGTAACAATACAAAGTCGTTAAATATTTTAAAAATGGAATCCACTACCAATCGAATACCAATCATGGTCATTATCATAGCCGTAGGCACAATTGTTCTAATTTTATTAGCAAAGACCCTCTTTTCACGAAGCTCCAAAATTGTTATTCAAACAACTCCACCTAAACAAGAATTCGAATCTAAATCTGAAATTGTCGAGGATCATAAAAATGTTCTAGAAACTAAGAAATCAAAATCCACTAATTTTAACGACATTCCCTATTTCTGATGATTGGGGACAATCATATTTAAGCAGGGAGGAGTTAACACCAAAAATGCAAACATTCCATAACTCACATTGCACTGCCACGTGATCACGCGTAACAAACAAAACATTCCGAAATATTTTCCCACAATAATGTTCACAAGAATGTTGCAATAGGCAAATATGCTTATTTAGCATATTTACGTTATAAATATTAGTACCTAAGATTTAAACATTGTTAATCGTCAGTTAATCGTCAGTTAATCGTCAGTTAATCGTAAAGTAATAACAGTTAGCATAACACCTTATTATTCTATTGTATAGTGTAATTTAAATACAGAAAATATAAAAATAAATTAGAATTAAAATTAAATTTGTGTTTTTTTTATAAAATAACACAGTAATAATTTTAATTTATAATTAAAAATTTTAATGTGAGATAATGGAATACGAAAGATTTCCGACAATACTACTTCTGCAATATTAGTTTTAAACAAAATTGGGCGTGTGAAGTTAGCAGCATGTTTATTTAATATTGTAGTATCATATTTAAGACCCGACTTCATACAAAGTGCTTCTCAAATATTTTGAATACTTTAAAAGCAATAAATAAAGCAATGATGTTATACATATGACCTTTTATGAACATTCGTTTTTGAAGTATTACTAAAAAAAATCTGATGTGTTCAGCGCATAACCGACCGCAATGTGTATTGTTTAACATACCTGGCAAATAAAAACTTAGCTCTTATAAGAGATTCGCTTTGTACCATCCGTACTCCCTGAAAAACTCGCCATTAGTTTTGGCAACAACCGGAACTTTAATATTAAATTTCACGAAATTTCATCAGTCTGCTCCATAAATCTGGTAAAAAAATGTAAAATCGGCCTTTAGTTCAGTTTGTGACCCCAGATCATTGTATTTTCATAGTTTTAATACTTCAAATAAACCAATTTCGTTTAAATATTAAATTTAAAGGAAATTGCTTGATTATTTTTCTTGATATGCGCAAAAATGCAAAATCGGCCCGGAAAAACCCGGCCTGATATATCGCATAAGTAAATTAATCTGTGACATAACCAAAACGAACTTATACACAAACTTTCATCACACAGGCCCATAAACCGACATCTTACTAAAAATAGTTTATTAACACTTCCCAATCATGGAGATAACCCTTCCTATTGTATACAATGTGGTCGGTAAAAACTCTTTGAACCTTTTCTCACAATACCCTATATTGGATATGTTACGATGGATCTGTTATGATTATAAATATTAGATTTGTTATTTTAAATTTTAATTAGAAAAATTTTCAACACTTTTTAAATGATACCTCATTACATTTATTTGACTAAATTCGCTATTTAAAAGGACTCTTTTGTTGAAGAAATTTTGTTAGCTATTGTATGTAGAATGGTAACTGGAGCTTCAGAGGTCTGAGAATTGTAATGAATTGCAAGCGAAAACTAGCATCATGTTGAAACTGTGATTTAAACTTTAAATTTTTTGTCGCGTCTTTATCCTGTATTTAATTTTTGTTTGAAAATAAACATACTTGTTGCAGAAAGTTTCTTCATTTTGAAATTTGGCCAACTTTTTTGTTAAAATTAATTGATTATATATTTGATGGTCCAGTATGTTAATTATAATAATTTCTATTGACAAC
>NW_026578200.1:0-55000 GCF_029603195.1 Condylostylus longicornis
TATAAAAGAAAAACGTGCTTTTGTTATACAAAAATTTTTTCAGAAAATCTTAAAATAGAGCTATTTCGGGGCTAAAAAGTTCCAATGTCAGATTTTTCTGGTACCCTAGAGGCAAAATTCTACCTAATGCCTTTTGTCCCATGTCTCTAGCCCTTCTAGAAGTACCCGTACTTTTTACCACCTGAGAAGTAGCTATATATATATAATGTAAAATATGATGGTTTTTGATGAGTTATACGATATATGAATAAAATGTAGAATTATTAAGGGAAATTCAAGGTACTGCGTAGCCTAGTGGTTAGCGTGGTAGTCTCATAGCCAGAAGGTTATTGGATCAATGCTTGCCTGGATTGTTGTATTTTTCTTTTTTTGGATTATTTTAAAAATTTTTTTTTTTATTTTGTTTAAATTTTGTGTTTTATTTTTTTTTAATATATAACTGATAAATGTTATATAAAAGTTTAAAGAAAATTTCCAAAAAAATATTCTTATAATAGTTTGGAAAAATTCGCAAAAATTTTAAGTACATAAATATGTATGTAGTATGTATATTTTTTTTAAAGCTTACTGAGTAATTTTTTTAAGCTTTCTATATGAATTTAATAATATTCAAAACTGTAGAATAAATAGAAATAAATTTTAAACGCATAATTATTATATCATGGGGGTAAACTTACAAAAATTAATTTCTCAAATAAAGAAAAGGTTTAGTCAAAAACAAAATAATAATTTATGTATGTAAAAATATGTGCATGAATGTATATATGAATATATGTGTGTATGTATGTATATATGAATGGATTAGAATTGAAGATTTTAAAATTTTTCGTTCCAACATATGAACGTATGTACATATGAATGTATTAGAATCGAAAATTTTGAAATTTTGCTGTTGGAAAAATTATAAATAAAATTATAAATGCAAATATACATAATTATGAATAGATACCTGTTTTTTTTAAACTGTGGGTAAACATATAGGATTGAATTTTAAACATAAAGAAAAGGTTTAGTCAAAAACAAAATAATAATTTATGTATGTAAAAATATGTGTATGAATGTATATATGAATATATGTGTGTATGTATGTATATATGAATGTATTGGAATTTAGCATTTTTTACAGGTTTTCGCTCGAACAATAAAAATAAAATTTTAGGTAGATACATACGTACATAAATTGTGTATGTATATTTTTTTAAAGCTTGCTGACGAAACATAATATTCAAAACAATAACAAACGAAGCATTAATATTCAGTTGCCACAAAACATCTGATGTCTTTTATAAAATCTGACATTTATTTAAGTTTATTTCGATTTTTCGAAATTAAAATATATGTGAGATCATTGCATTTTCAAATATTATTTATTTCTCGGTTTGTGTTTCTAATAATAAAAATAACGTAAAACGTATCATTTATTTCTTGGTTTGTGTTTCTAATTATAAAAAGTATAAAAGAAAAACGTGCTTTTGTTATACAAAAATTTTTTCAGAAAATCTTAAAATAGAGCTATTTCGGGGCTAAAAAGTTCCAATGTCAGATTTTTCTGGTACCCTAGAGGCAAAATTCTACCTAATGCCTTTTGTCCCATGTCTCTAGCCCTTCTAGAAGTACCCGTACTTTTTACCACCTGAGAAGTAGCTATATATATATAATGTAAAATATGATGGTTTTTGATGAGTTATACGATATATGAATAAAATGTAGAATTATTAAGGGAAATTCAAGGTACTGCGTAGCCTAGTGGTTAGCGTGGTAGTCTCATAGCCAGAAGGTTATTGGATCAATGCTTGCCTGGATTGTTGTATTTTTCTTTTTTTGGATTATTTTAAAAATTTTTTTTTTTATTTTGTTTAAATTTTGTGTTTTATTTTTTTTTAATATATAACTGATAAATGTTATATAAAAGTTTAAAGAAAATTTCCAAAAAAATATTCTTATAATAGTTTGGAAAAATTCGCAAAAATTTTAAGTACATAAATATGTATGTAGTATGTATATTTTTTTTAAAGCTTACTGAGTAATTTTTTTAAGCTTTCTATATGAATTTAATAATATTCAAAACTGTAGAATAAATAGAAATAAATTTTAAACGCATAATTATTATATCATGGGGGTAAACTTACAAAAATTAATTTCTCAAATAAAGAAAAGGTTTAGTCAAAAACAAAATAATAATTTATGTATGTAAAAATATGTGCATGAATGTATATATGAATATATGTGTGTATGTATGTATATATGAATGGATTAGAATTGAAGATTTTAAAATTTTTCGTTCCAACATATGAACGTATGTACATATGAATGTATTAGAATCGAAAATTTTGAAATTTTGCTGTTGGAAAAATTATAAATAAAATTATAAATGCAAATATACATAATTATGAATAGATACCTGTTTTTTTTAAACTGTGGGTAAACATATAGGATTGAATTTTAAACATAAAGAAAAGGTTTAGTCAAAAACAAAATAATAATTTATGTATGTAAAAATATGTGTATGAATGTATATATGAATATATGTGTGTATGTATGTATATATGAATGTATTGGAATTTAGCATTTTTTACAGGTTTTCGCTCGAACAATAAAAATAAAATTTTAGGTAGATACATACGTACATAAATTGTGTATGTATATTTTTTTAAAGCTTGCTGACGAAACATAATATTCAAAACAATAACAAATGAAGCATTAATATTCAGTTGCCACAAAACATCTGATGTCTTTTATAAAATCTGACATTTATTTAAGTTTATTTCGATTTTTCGAAATTAAAATATATGTGAGATCATTGCATTTTCAAATATTATTTATTTCTCGGTTTGTGTTTCTAATAATAAAAATAACGTAAAACGTATCATTTATTTCTTGGTTTGTGTTTCTAATTATAAAAAGTATAAAAGAAAAACGTGCTTTTGTTATACAAAAATTTTTTCAGAAAATCTTAAAATAGAGCTATTTCGGGGCTAAAAAGTTCCAATGTCAGATTTTTCTGGTACCCTAGAGGCAAAATTCTACCTAATGCCTTTTGTCCCATGTCTCTAGCCCTTCTAGAAGTACCCGTACTTTTTACCACCTGAGAAGTAGCTATATATATATAATGTAAAATATGATGGTTTTTGATGAGTTATACGATATATGAATAAAATGTAGAATTATTAAGGGAAATTCAAGGTACTGCGTAGCCTAGTGGTTAGCGTGGTAGTCTCATAGCCAGAAGGTTATTGGATCAATGCTTGCCTGGATTGTTGTATTTTTCTTTTTTTGGATTATTTTAAAAATTTTTTTTTTTATTTTGTTTAAATTTTGTGTTTTATTTTTTTTTAATATATAACTGATAAATGTTATATAAAAGTTTAAAGAAAATTTCCAAAAAAATATTCTTATAATAGTTTGGAAAAATTCGCAAAAATTTTAAGTACATAAATATGTATGTAGTATGTATATTTTTTTTAAAGCTTACTGAGTAATTTTTTTAAGCTTTCTATATGAATTTAATAATATTCAAAACTGTAGAATAAATAGAAATAAATTTTAAACGCATAATTATTATATCATGGGGGTAAACTTACAAAAATTAATTTCTCAAATAAAGAAAAGGTTTAGTCAAAAACAAAATAATAATTTATGTATGTAAAAATATGTGCATGAATGTATATATGAATATATGTGTGTATGTATGTATATATGAATGGATTAGAATTGAAGATTTTAAAATTTTTCGTTCCAACATATGAACGTATGTACATATGAATGTATTAGAATCGAAAATTTTGAAATTTTGCTGTTGGAAAAATTATAAATAAAATTATAAATGCAAATATACATAATTATGAATAGATACCTGTTTTTTTTAAACTGTGGGTAAACATATAGGATTGAATTTTAAACATAAAGAAAAGGTTTAGTCAAAAACAAAATAATAATTTATGTATGTAAAAATATGTGTATGAATGTATATATGAATATATGTGTGTATGTATGTATATATGAATGTATTGGAATTTAGCATTTTTTACAGGTTTTCGCTCGAACAATAAAAATAAAATTTTAGGTAGATACATACGTACATAAATTGTGTATGTATATTTTTTTAAAGCTTGCTGACGAAACATAATATTCAAAACAATAACAAACGAAGCATTAATATTCAGTTGCCACAAAACATCTGATGTCTTTTATAAAATCTGACATTTATTTAAGTTTATTTCGATTTTTCGAAATTAAAATATATGTGAGATCATTGCATTTTCAAATATTATTTATTTCTCGGTTTGTGTTTCTAATAATAAAAATAACGTAAAACGTATCATTTATTTCTTGGTTTGTGTTTCTAATTATAAAAAGTATAAAAGAAAAACGTGCTTTTGTTATACAAAAATTTTTTCAGAAAATCTTAAAATAGAGCTATTTCGGGGCTAAAAAGTTCCAATGTCAGATTTTTCTGGTACCCTAGAGGCAAAATTCTACCTAATGCCTTTTGTCCCATGTCTCTAGCCCTTCTAGAAGTACCCGTACTTTTTACCACCTGAGAAGTAGCTATATATATATAATGTAAAATATGATGGTTTTTGATGAGTTATACGATATATGAATAAAATGTAGAATTATTAAGGGAAATTCAAGGTACTGCGTAGCCTAGTGGTTAGCGTGGTAGTCTCATAGCCAGAAGGTTATTGGATCAATGCTTGCCTGGATTGTTGTATTTTTCTTTTTTTGGATTATTTTAAAAATTTTTTTTTTTATTTTGTTTAAATTTTGTGTTTTATTTTTTTTTAATATATAACTGATAAATGTTATATAAAAGTTTAAAGAAAATTTCCAAAAAAATATTCTTATAATAGTTTGGAAAAATTCGCAAAAATTTTAAGTACATAAATATGTATGTAGTATGTATATTTTTTTTAAAGCTTACTGAGTAATTTTTTTAAGCTTTCTATATGAATTTAATAATATTCAAAACTGTAGAATAAATAGAAATAAATTTTAAACGCATAATTATTATATCATGGGGGTAAACTTACAAAAATTAATTTCTCAAATAAAGAAAAGGTTTAGTCAAAAACAAAATAATAATTTATGTATGTAAAAATATGTGCATGAATGTATATATGAATATATGTGTGTATGTATGTATATATGAATGGATTAGAATTGAAGATTTTAAAATTTTTCGTTCCAACATATGAACGTATGTACATATGAATGTATTAGAATCGAAAATTTTGAAATTTTGCTGTTGGAAAAATTATAAATAAAATTATAAATGCAAATATACATAATTATGAATAGATACCTGTTTTTTTTAAACTGTGGGTAAACATATAGGATTGAATTTTAAACATAAAGAAAAGGTTTAGTCAAAAACAAAATAATAATTTATGTATGTAAAAATATGTGTATGAATGTATATATGAATATATGTGTGTATGTATGTATATATGAATGTATTGGAATTTAGCATTTTTTACAGGTTTTCGCTCGACCAATAAAAATAAAATTTTAGGTAGATACATACGTACATAAATTGTGTATGTATATTTTTTTAAAGCTTGCTGACGAAACATAATATTCAAAACAATAACAAACGAAGCATTAATATTCAGTTGCCACAAAACATCTGATGTCTTTTATAAAATCTGACATTTATTTAAGTTTATTTCGATTTTTCGAAATTAAAATATATGTGAGATCATTGCATTTTCAAATATTATTTATTTCTCGGTTTGTGTTTCTAATAATAAAAATAACGTAAAACGTATCATTTATTTCTTGGTTTGTGTTTCTAATTATAAAAAGTATAAAAGAAAAACGTGCTTTTGTTATACAAAAATTTTTTCAGAAAATCTTAAAATAGAGCTATTTCGGGGCTAAAAAGTTCCAATGTCAGATTTTTCTGGTACCCTAGAGGCAAAATTCTACCTAATGCCTTTTGTCCCATGTCTCTAGCCCTTCTAGAAGTACCCGTACTTTTTACCACCTGAGAAGTAGCTATATATATATAATGTAAAATATGATGGTTTTTGATGAGTTATACGATATATGAATAAAATGTAGAATTATTAAGGGAAATTCAAGGTACTGCGTAGCCTAGTGGTTAGCGTGGTAGTCTCATAGCCAGAAGGTTATTGGATCAATGCTTGCCTGGATTGTTGTATTTTTCTTTTTTTGGATTATTTTAAAAATTTTTTTTTTTATTTTGTTTAAATTTTGTGTTTTATTTTTTTTTAATATATAACTGATAAATGTTATATAAAAGTTTAAAGAAAATTTCCAAAAAAATATTCTTATAATAGTTTGGAAAAATTCGCAAAAATTTTAAGTACATAAATATGTATGTAGTATGTATATTTTTTTTAAAGCTTACTGAGTAATTTTTTTAAGCTTTCTATATGAATTTAATAATATTCAAAACTGTAGAATAAATAGAAATAAATTTTAAACGCATAATTATTATATCATGGGGGTAAACTTACAAAAATTAATTTCTCAAATAAAGAAAAGGTTTAGTCAAAAACAAAATAATAATTTATGTATGTAAAAATATGTGCATGAATGTATATATGAATATATGTGTGTATGTATGTATATATGAATGGATTAGAATTGAAGATTTTAAAATTTTTCGTTCCAACATATGAACGTATGTACATATGAATGTATTAGAATCGAAAATTTTGAAATTTTGCTGTTGGAAAAATTATAAATAAAATTATAAATGCAAATATACATAATTATGAATAGATACCTGTTTTTTTTAAACTGTGGGTAAACATATAGGATTGAATTTTAAACATAAAGAAAAGGTTTAGTCAAAAACAAAATAATAATTTATGTATGTAAAAATATGTGTATGAATGTATATATGAATATATGTGTGTATGTATGTATATATGAATGTATTGGAATTTAGCATTTTTTACAGGTTTTCGCTCGAACAATAAAAATAAAATTTTAGGTAGATACATACGTACATAAATTGTGTATGTATATTTTTTTAAAGCTTGCTGACGAAACATAATATTCAAAACAATAACAAACGAAGCATTAATATTCAGTTGCCACAAAACATCTGATGTCTTTTATAAAATCTGACATTTATTTAAGTTTATTTCGATTTTTCGAAATTAAAATATATGTGAGATCATTGCATTTTCAAATATTATTTATTTCTCGGTTTGTGTTTCTAATAATAAAAATAACGTAAAACGTATCATTTATTTCTTGGTTTGTGTTTCTAATTATAAAAAGTATAAAAGAAAAACGTGCTTTTGTTATACAAAAATTTTTTCAGAAAATCTTAAAATAGAGCTATTTCGGGGCTAAAAAGTTCCAATGTCAGATTTTTCTGGTACCCTAGAGGCAAAATTCTACCTAATGCCTTTTGTCCCATGTCTCTAGCCCTTCTAGAAGTACCCGTACTTTTTACCACCTGAGAAGTAGCTATATATATATAATGTAAAATATGATGGTTTTTGATGAGTTATACGATATATGAATAAAATGTAGAATTATTAAGGGAAATTCAAGGTACTGCGTAGCCTAGTGGTTAGCGTGGTAGTCTCATAGCCAGAAGGTTATTGGATCAATGCTTGCCTGGATTGTTGTATTTTTCTTTTTTTGGATTATTTTAAAAATTTTTTTTTTTATTTTGTTTAAATTTTGTGTTTTATTTTTTTTTAATATATAACTGATAAATGTTATATAAAAGTTTAAAGAAAATTTCCAAAAAAATATTCTTATAATAGTTTGGAAAAATTCGCAAAAATTTTAAGTACATAAATATGTATGTAGTATGTATATTTTTTTTAAAGCTTACTGAGTAATTTTTTTAAGCTTTCTATATGAATTTAATAATATTCAAAACTGTAGAATAAATAGAAATAAATTTTAAACGCATAATTATTATATCATGGGGGTAAACTTACAAAAATTAATTTCTCAAATAAAGAAAAGGTTTAGTCAAAAACAAAATAATAATTTATGTATGTAAAAATATGTGCATGAATGTATATATGAATATATGTGTGTATGTATGTATATATGAATGGATTAGAATTGAAGATTTTAAAATTTTTCGTTCCAACATATGAACGTATGTACATATGAATGTATTAGAATCGAAAATTTTGAAATTTTGCTGTTGGAAAAATTATAAATAAAATTATAAATGCAAATATACATAATTATGAATAGATACCTGTTTTTTTTAAACTGTGGGTAAACATATAGGATTGAATTTTAAACATAAAGAAAAGGTTTAGTCAAAAACAAAATAATAATTTATGTATGTAAAAATATGTGTATGAATGTATATATGAATATATGTGTGTATGTATGTATATATGAATGTATTGGAATTTAGCATTTTTTACAGGTTTTCGCTCGAACAATAAAAATAAAATTTTAGGTAGATACATACGTACATAAATTGTGTATGTATATTTTTTTAAAGCTTGCTGACGAAACATAATATTCAAAACAATAACAAACGAAGCATTAATATTCAGTTGCCACAAAACATCTGATGTCTTTTATAAAATCTGACATTTATTTAAGTTTATTTCGATTTTTCGAAATTAAAATATATGTGAGATCATTGCATTTTCAAATATTATTTATTTCTCGGTTTGTGTTTCTAATAATAAAAATAACGTAAAACGTATCATTTATTTCTTGGTTTGTGTTTCTAATTATAAAAAGTATAAAAGAAAAACGTGCTTTTGTTATACAAAAATTTTTTCAGAAAATCTTAAAATAGAGCTATTTCGGGGCTAAAAAGTTCCAATGTCAGATTTTTCTGGTACCCTAGAGGCAAAATTCTACCTAATGCCTTTTGTCCCATGTCTCTAGCCCTTCTAGAAGTACCCGTACTTTTTACCACCTGAGAAGTAGCTATATATATATAATGTAAAATATGATGGTTTTTGATGAGTTATACGATATATGAATAAAATGTAGAATTATTAAGGGAAATTCAAGGTACTGCGTAGCCTAGTGGTTAGCGTGGTAGTCTCATAGCCAGAAGGTTATTGGATCAATGCTTGCCTGGATTGTTGTATTTTTCTTTTTTTGGATTATTTTAAAAATTTTTTTTTTTATTTTGTTTAAATTTTGTGTTTTATTTTTTTTTAATATATAACTGATAAATGTTATATAAAAGTTTAAAGAAAATTTCCAAAAAAATATTCTTATAATAGTTTGGAAAAATTCGCAAAAATTTTAAGTACATAAATATGTATGTAGTATGTATATTTTTTTTAAAGCTTACTGAGTAATTTTTTTAAGCTTTCTATATGAATTTAATAATATTCAAAACTGTAGAATAAATAGAAATAAATTTTAAACGCATAATTATTATATCATGGGGGTAAACTTACAAAAATTAATTTCTCAAATAAAGAAAAGGTTTAGTCAAAAACAAAATAATAATTTATGTATGTAAAAATATGTGCATGAATGTATATATGAATATATGTGTGTATGTATGTATATATGAATGGATTAGAATTGAAGATTTTAAAATTTTTCGTTCCAACATATGAACGTATGTACATATGAATGTATTAGAATCGAAAATTTTGAAATTTTGCTGTTGGAAAAATTATAAATAAAATTATAAATGCAAATATACATAATTATGAATAGATACCTGTTTTTTTTAAACTGTGGGTAAACATATAGGATTGAATTTTAAACATAAAGAAAAGGTTTAGTCAAAAACAAAATAATAATTTATGTATGTAAAAATATGTGTATGAATGTATATATGAATATATGTGTGTATGTATGTATATATGAATGTATTGGAATTTAGCATTTTTTACAGGTTTTCGCTCGACCAATAAAAATAAAATTTTAGGTAGATACATACGTACATAAATTGTGTATGTATATTTTTTTAAAGCTTGCTGACGAAACATAATATTCAAAACAATAACAAACGAAGCATTAATATTCAGTTGCCACAAAACATCTGATGTCTTTTATAAAATCTGACATTTATTTAAGTTTATTTCGATTTTTCGAAATTAAAATATATGTGAGATCATTGCATTTTCAAATATTATTTATTTCTCGGTTTGTGTTTCTAATAATAAAAATAACGTAAAACGTATCATTTATTTCTTGGTTTGTGTTTCTAATTATAAAAAGTATAAAAGAAAAACGTGCTTTTGTTATACAAAAATTTTTTCAGAAAATCTTAAAATAGAGCTATTTCGGGGCTAAAAAGTTCCAATGTCAGATTTTTCTGGTACCCTAGAGGCAAAATTCTACCTAATGCCTTTTGTCCCATGTCTCTAGCCCTTCTAGAAGTACCCGTACTTTTTACCACCTGAGAAGTAGCTATATATATATAATGTAAAATATGATGGTTTTTGATGAGTTATACGATATATGAATAAAATGTAGAATTATTAAGGGAAATTCAAGGTACTGCGTAGCCTAGTGGTTAGCGTGGTAGTCTCATAGCCAGAAGGTTATTGGATCAATGCTTGCCTGGATTGTTGTATTTTTCTTTTTTTGGATTATTTTAAAAATTTTTTTTTTTATTTTGTTTAAATTTTGTGTTTTATTTTTTTTTAATATATAACTGATAAATGTTATATAAAAGTTTAAAGAAAATTTCCAAAAAAATATTCTTATAATAGTTTGGAAAAATTCGCAAAAATTTTAAGTACATAAATATGTATGTAGTATGTATATTTTTTTTAAAGCTTACTGAGTAATTTTTTTAAGCTTTCTATATGAATTTAATAATATTCAAAACTGTAGAATAAATAGAAATAAATTTTAAACGCATAATTATTATATCATGGGGGTAAACTTACAAAAATTAATTTCTCAAATAAAGAAAAGGTTTAGTCAAAAACAAAATAATAATTTATGTATGTAAAAATATGTGCATGAATGTATATATGAATATATGTGTGTATGTATGTATATATGAATGGATTAGAATTGAAGATTTTAAAATTTTTCGTTCCAACATATGAACGTATGTACATATGAATGTATTAGAATCGAAAATTTTGAAATTTTGCTGTTGGAAAAATTATAAATAAAATTATAAATGCAAATATACATAATTATGAATAGATACCTGTTTTTTTTAAACTGTGGGTAAACATATAGGATTGAATTTTAAACATAAAGAAAAGGTTTAGTCAAAAACAAAATAATAATTTATGTATGTAAAAATATGTGTATGAATGTATATATGAATATATGTGTGTATGTATGTATATATGAATGTATTGGAATTTAGCATTTTTTACAGGTTTTCGCTCGAACAATAAAAATAAAATTTTAGGTAGATACATACGTACATAAATTGTGTATGTATATTTTTTTAAAGCTTGCTGACGAAACATAATATTCAAAACAATAACAAACGAAGCATTAATATTCAGTTGCCACAAAACATCTGATGTCTTTTATAAAATCTGACATTTATTTAAGTTTATTTCGATTTTTCGAAATTAAAATATATGTGAGATCATTGCATTTTCAAATATTATTTATTTCTCGGTTTGTGTTTCTAATAATAAAAATAACGTAAAACGTATCATTTATTTCTTGGTTTGTGTTTCTAATTATAAAAAGTATAAAAGAAAAACGTGCTTTTGTTATACAAAAATTTTTTCAGAAAATCTTAAAATAGAGCTATTTCGGGGCTAAAAAGTTCCAATGTCAGATTTTTCTGGTACCCTAGAGGCAAAATTCTACCTAATGCCTTTTGTCCCATGTCTCTAGCCCTTCTAGAAGTACCCGTACTTTTTACCACCTGAGAAGTAGCTATATATATATAATGTAAAATATGATGGTTTTTGATGAGTTATACGATATATGAATAAAATGTAGAATTATTAAGGGAAATTCAAGGTACTGCGTAGCCTAGTGGTTAGCGTGGTAGTCTCATAGCCAGAAGGTTATTGGATCAATGCTTGCCTGGATTGTTGTATTTTTCTTTTTTTGGATTATTTTAAAAATTTTTTTTTTTATTTTGTTTAAATTTTGTGTTTTATTTTTTTTTAATATATAACTGATAAATGTTATATAAAAGTTTAAAGAAAATTTCCAAAAAAATATTCTTATAATAGTTTGGAAAAATTCGCAAAAATTTTAAGTACATAAATATGTATGTAGTATGTATATTTTTTTTAAAGCTTACTGAGTAATTTTTTTAAGCTTTCTATATGAATTTAATAATATTCAAAACTGTAGAATAAATAGAAATAAATTTTAAACGCATAATTATTATATCATGGGGGTAAACTTACAAAAATTAATTTCTCAAATAAAGAAAAGGTTTAGTCAAAAACAAAATAATAATTTATGTATGTAAAAATATGTGCATGAATGTATATATGAATATATGTGTGTATGTATGTATATATGAATGGATTAGAATTGAAGATTTTAAAATTTTTCGTTCCAACATATGAACGTATGTACATATGAATGTATTAGAATCGAAAATTTTGAAATTTTGCTGTTGGAAAAATTATAAATAAAATTATAAATGCAAATATACATAATTATGAATAGATACCTGTTTTTTTTAAACTGTGGGTAAACATATAGGATTGAATTTTAAACATAAAGAAAAGGTTTAGTCAAAAACAAAATAATAATTTATGTATGTAAAAATATGTGTATGAATGTATATATGAATATATGTGTGTATGTATGTATATATGAATGTATTGGAATTTAGCATTTTTTACAGGTTTTCGCTCGAACAATAAAAATAAAATTTTAGGTAGATACATACGTACATAAATTGTGTATGTATATTTTTTTAAAGCTTGCTGACGAAACATAATATTCAAAACAATAACAAACGAAGCATTAATATTCAGTTGCCACAAAACATCTGATGTCTTTTATAAAATCTGACATTTATTTAAGTTTATTTCGATTTTTCGAAATTAAAATATATGTGAGATCATTGCATTTTCAAATATTATTTATTTCTCGGTTTGTGTTTCTAATAATAAAAATAACGTAAAACGTATCATTTATTTCTTGGTTTGTGTTTCTAATTATAAAAAGTATAAAAGAAAAACGTGCTTTTGTTATACAAAAATTTTTTCAGAAAATCTTAAAATAGAGCTATTTCGGGGCTAAAAAGTTCCAATGTCAGATTTTTCTGGTACCCTAGAGGCAAAATTCTACCTAATGCCTTTTGTCCCATGTCTCTAGCCCTTCTAGAAGTACCCGTACTTTTTACCACCTGAGAAGTAGCTATATATATATAATGTAAAATAGGATGGTTTTTGAAGAGTTATACGAAATATGAATAAAATATAGAATTAATAAGAGAAATTCAATGTACTGCGTAGCCTAGTGGTAAGCGTGGTAGTCTCATAGCCAGAAGGTTATTGGATCAATGCTTGCTTAGATGTTGTCGTGTTTTTATTTTTTTGGATTATTTTAAAAAATTTTTTTTTATTTTGTTTAAATTTTGTGTTTTATTTTTTTTAATATATAAAAGATAAATGTTATTATAAAAGTTTAAAGAAAATTTCCAAAAAAATATTCTTATAATAGTTTGGAAAAATTCGCAAAAATTTTAAGTACATAAATTTGTATGTATGTATATATTTTTTCAAAGCTTCTCGAGTAATTTTTTTTAAGCTTTCTATATGAATTTAATAATATTCAAAACTGTAGAATATATAGAAATAAATTTTAAACGCATAATTATTAAATCATGGGAGTAAACATACAAAAATTAATTTTTCAAATAAAGAAAAGGTTTAGTCAAAAACAAAATAATAATTTTATTCATATATATGTATGTATGTATGTATAAATGTGTAAAAATTTAGCATTTTACAGTTTTCCGTTTGGAACAATAAAAATAAAATTCTAACTACATACGTACATACATATATTCTGTATGTACATATATTTTTTTAAAGCTTGCTGACGAAACGTAATGTTCAAAATAATAACAAATGAAATATTAATATTCAGATGTCACAAAACATCTGATGTCTAATAAAAGCTGACATTTATTTACGTTAAGATTAATTCAATTATCCAAACCAAAAATATGTGAGATCTTTATATTTTCAAATATTATTTATTTCTCGGTTTGTGTTTCTAATAATAAAAATAACGTAAAACGTATCATTTATTTCTTGGTTTGTGTTTCTAATTATAAAAAGTATAAAAGAAAAACGTGCTTTTGTTATACAAAAATTTTTTCAGAAAATCTTAAAATAGAGCTATTTCGGGGCTTAAAAGTTCCAATGTCAGATTTTTCTGGGACCCTAGAGGCAAAACTCTATCTAATGCCCTTTCTCCCATATCTCTAGCCCTTCTAGAAGTACCCATACTCTTTACCACCTGAGAAGTAGCTATATATATAATGTAAAATATGATGGTTTTTGATGAGTTATACGAAATATGAATAAAATATAGAATTATTAAGGGAAATTCAAGGTACTGCGTAGCCTAGTGGTTAGCGTGGTAGTCTCATAGCCAGAAGGTTATTGGATCAATGCTTACCTGGATGTTGTCGTGTTATTTTTTTGGATTATTTTAAAATTTTTTTTTGTATTTTGTTTAAATTTTGTGTTTTATTTTTTTTAATATATAACAGATAAATATTATTATAAAAGTTTGAAGAAAATTTCCAAAAAAATATTCTTATAATAGTTTGGAAAAATTCGCAAAAATTTTAAGTACATAAATATGTATGTATATTTTTTTTAAAGCTTCCTGAGTAATTTTTTTTAAGCTTTCTATATGAATTTGATAATATTCAAAACTGTAGAATATATAGAAATAAATTTTAAACGCATAATTATTAAATCATGGGAGTAAACATACAAAAATTAATTTTTCAAATAAAGAAAAGGTTTAGTCAAAAACAAAATAATAATTTTATTCATATATATGTATGTATGTATGTATGTATGAATATATGTATGTATGTATATATGAATGGATTAGAATTGAAGATTTTAAAATTTTTTGTTCCAACATATAAACGTATGTGCATATGAATGTATTAGAATTAAAAATTTTGAAATTTTGCTGCTGGGAAAATTAGAAATAAAATTATAAATGCAAACATACATAATTATGAATGGATACCTGTTTTTTTTAAACAGTGTGTAAACATATAGGATTGAATTTTAAACATAAAGAAAAGGTTTAGTCAAAAACAAAATAATAATTTATGTATGTAAAAATATATGTATGTATGTATATATGAATATATGTGTGTACGTATATATGAATGGATTAGAATTGAAGATTTTAAAATTTTTCGTTCCAACATATGAACGTATGTACATATGAATGTATTAGAATCGAAAATTTTGAAATTTTGCTGTTGGAAAAATTAGAAATAAAATTATTAATACAAACACACGTTATTATGAAACTATACATAGTTTTCTTAAAACTGCGGGTGAGCATATAGAAATAAATTTCTCAAATAAAGAAAAGGTTTAGGTTAAAATAAAATAATAATTGTATTCAAATATATATGTATATGTACATATGATTGTAATTTTTCAAATAAAGGAAAGGTTTAGGCAAAAACAAATAATAATTTTATTCAAATATACATATGTATGTACATATAAATGTGTTAAAATTTAGCATTTTACAGTTTTCCGTTTGGAACAATAAAAATAAAATTCTAACTACATACGTACATACATATATTCTGTATGTACACATATTTTTTTAAAACTTGCTAAAAAAAATTACTCAGGAAGCTTTAAAAAAAAATATTCATAAATACATATTTATGTACTTAAAACTCTTGCGAATTTTTCCAAACTATTATAAGAATATTTTTTTGGAAATTTTCTTTAAACTTTTATAATAACATTTATCTGTTATATATTAAAAAAAAATAAAACACAAAATTTAAACAAAATAAAAAAAAAATTTTTAAAATAATCCAAAAAAATAAAAACACGATAACATCCAGGCAAGCATTGATCCAATATTCTTCTGACTATGAGACTACCACGCTAACCACTAGGCTACGCAGTACCTTGAATTTTCCTTTATAATTCTATATTTTATTCATATTTCGTATAAGTCTTCAAAAACCATCCTATTTTACATTATATATATATAGCTACTTCTCAGGTGTTAAAAAATTAGGGTACTTCTAGAATATATCAAATAAAGAAAAGGTTTAGGTTAAAATAAAATAATAATTGTATTCAAATATATATATGTACATATGAATGTAATTTTTCAAATAAAGAAAAGGTTTAGGCAAAAACAAAATTATAATTTTATTCAAATATATGTATGTACATATAAATGTGTTAAAATTTAGCATTTTACAGTTTTCCGTTTGGAACAATAAAAATAAAATTCTAACTACATACGTACATACATATATTCTGTATGTACATATATTTTTTTAAAACTTGCTGACGAAACGTAATGTTCAAAACAATAACAATTGAAATATTTATATTCAGATGTCACAAAACATCTGATGTCTGATAAAAGCTGACATTTATTTACGTTAAGATTAATTCGTTTATCCGAAACAAAAATATGTGAGATCATTATATTTTCAAATATTATTTATTTCTCGGTTTGTGTTTCTAATAATAAAAATAACGTAAAACGTATCATTTATTTCTTGGTTTGTGTTTCTAATTATAAAAAGTATAAAAGAAAAACGTGCTTTTGTTATACAAAAATTTTTTCAGAAAATCTTAAAATAGAGCTATTTCGGGGCTAAAAAGTTCCAATGTCAGATTTTTCTGGGACCCTAGAAGCAAAACTCTATCTAATGCTCTTTGTCCCATGTCTCTAGCCCTTCTAGAAGTACCCGTACTTTTTACCACCTGAGAAGTAGCTGTATATATATAATGTAAAATAGGATGGTTTTTGAAGAGTTATACGAAATATGAATAAAATATAGAATTATAAAGGAAAATTCAAGGTACTGCGTAGCCTAGTGGTTAGCGTGGTAGTCTCATAGTCAGAAGGTTATTGGATCAATGCTTGCCTGGATGTTGTCGTGTTTTTATTTTTTTGGATTATTTTAAAAATTTTTTTTTTATTTTGTTTAAATTTTGTGTTTTATTTTTTTTTAATATATATCAGATAAATGTTATTATAAAAGTTTAAAGAAAATTTCCAAAAAAATATTCTTATAATAGTTTGGAAAAATTCGCAAAAATTTTAAGTACATGAATATGTATGTATGTATGTATATTTTTTTTAAAGCTTCCTGAGTAATTTTTTTTAAGCTTTCTATATGAATTTAATAATATTCAAAACTGTAGAATATATAGAAATAAATTTTAAACGCATAATTATTAAATCATGGGAGTAAACATACAAAAATTAATTTTTCAAATAAAGAAAAGGTTTAGTCAAAAACAAAATAATAATTTTATTCATATATATGTATGTATGTATGTATGTATGAATATATGTATGTATGTATATATGAATGGATTAGAATTGAAGATTTTAAAATTTTTCGTTCCAACATATGAACGTATATACATATGAATGTATTAGAATCGAAAATTTTGAAATTTTGCTGTTGGAAAAATTAGAAATAAAATTATTAATACAAACACACGTTATTATGAATGTATACCTAGTTTTTTTCAAACTGCGGGTGAACATATAGAAATAAATTTCTCAAATAAAGAAAAGGTTTAGGTTAAAATAAAATAATAATTGTATTCAAATATATATATGTACATATGAATGTAATTTTTCAAATAAAGAAAAGGTTTAGGCAAAAACAAAATTATAATTTTATTCAAATATATGTATGTACATATAAATGTGTTAAAATTTAGCATTTTACAGTTTTCCGTTTGGAACAATAAAAATAAAATTCTAACTACATACGTACATACATATATTCTGTATGTACATATATTTTTTTAAAACTTGCTGACGAAACGTAATGTTCAAAACAATACAAATGAAATATTTATATTCAGATGTCACAAAACATCTGATGTCTGATAAAAGCTGACATTTATTTACGTTAAGATTAATTCAATTATCCGAACCAAAAATATGTGAGATCATTATATTTTCAAATATTATTTATTTCTCGGTTGGTGTTTCTAATAATAAAAATAACGTAAAACGTATCATTTATTTCTTGGTTTGTGTTTCTAATTATAAAAAGTATAAAAGAAAAATGTGCTTTTGTTATACAAAAATTTTTTCAGAAAATCTTAAAATAGAGCTATTTCGGGGCTAAAAAGTTCCAATGTCAGATTTTTCTGGGACCCTAGAGGCAAAACTCTATCTAATGCCCTTTGTCCCATATCTCTAGCCCTTCTAGAAGTACCCGTACTTTTTACCACCTGAGAAGTAGCTATATATATATAATGTAAAATCTGATGGTTTTTGATGAGTTATACGAAATATGAATAAAATATAGAATTATTAAGGGAAATTCAAGGTACTGCGTAGCCTAGTGGTTAGCGTGGTAGTCTCATAGCCAGAAGGTTATTGGATCAATGCTTGCCGGGATGTTGTCGATTTTTTATTTTTTTGCATTATTTTAAAATTTTTTTTTCTTTTTGTTTAACTTTTGTGTTTTATTTTTTTTTAATATATAACAGATAAATGTTATATAAAAGTTTAAAGAAAATTTCCAAAAAAATATTCTTATAATAGTTTGGAAAAATTCGCAAAAATTTTAAGTACATAAATATGTATGTATGTATGTATATTTTTTTTAAAGCTTCCTGAGTAATTTTTTTTAAGCTTTCTAAATGAATTTAATAATATTCAAAACTGTAGAATATATAGAAATAAATTTTAAACGCATAATTATTAAATCATGGGAGTAAACATACAAAAATTAATTTTTCAAATGAAGAAAAGGTTTAGTCAAAAACAAAATAATAATTTATGTATGTAAAAATATATGTATGTATGAATATATGAATAAATGTGTGTATGTATATATGAATTGATTAGAATTGAAGATTTTAAAATTTTTCGTTCCAACATATGAACGTATGTACATATGAATGTATTAGAATCGAAAATTAAAAAAGAAACAAAAACAAAATAATAATTTAAGTATGTAAAAATATATGTATGTGTGTATATATGAATACATGTGTGTATGTATATATGAATGGATTAGAATTGAAGATTTTAAAATTTTTCGTTCCAACATATGAACGTATGTACATATGAATGTATTAGAATCGAAAATTTTGAAATTTTGCTGTTGGAAAAATTAGAAATAAAATTATTAACACAAACACATGTTATTATGAATGTATACCTAGTTTTTTTAAAACTGGGGGTGAACATATAGAAATAAATTTCTCAAATAAAGAAAAGGTTTAGGTTAAAATAAAATAATAATTGTATTCAAATATATATATGTACATATGAATGTAATTTTTTTAAATAAAGAAAAGGTTTAGGCAAAAACAAAATAATGATTTTATTCAAATATATGTATGTATATATAAATGTATTAAAATTTAGCATTTTACAGTTTTCCGTTTGGAACAATAAAAATAAAATTCTAACTACATACGTACATATATATTTTCTGTATGTACATATATTTTTTTAAAGCTTGCTGACGAAACGTAATGTTCAAAACAATAACAAATGAAATATTAATATTCAGATGTCACAAAACATCTGATGTCTGATAAAAGCTGACATTTATTTACGTTAAGATTAATTCGTTTATCCGAAACAAAAATATGTGAGATCATTATATTTTCAAATATTATTTATTTCTCGGTTTGTGTTTCTAATAATAAAAATAACGTAAAACGTATCATTTATTTCTTGGTTTGTGTTTCTAATTATAAAAAGTATAAAAGAAAAACGTGCTTTTGTTATACAAAAATTTTTTCAGAAAATCTTAAAATAGAGCTATTTCGGGGCTAAAAAGTTCCAATGTCAGATTTTTCTGGGACCCTAGAAGCAAAACTCTATCTAATACTCTTTGTCCCATGTCTCTAGCCCTTCTAGAAGTACCCGTACTTTTTACCACCTGAGAAGTAGCTGTATATATATAATGTAAAATAGGATGGTTTTTGAAGAGTTATACGAAATATGAATAAAATATAGAATTATAAAGGAAAATTCAAGGTACTGCGTAGCCTAGTGGTTAGCGTGGTAGTCTCATAGTCAGAAGGTTATTGGATCAATGCTTGCCTGGATGTTGTCGTGTTTTTATTTTTTTGGATTATTTTAAAAATTTTTTTTTTATTTTGTTTAAATTTTGTGTTTTATTTTTTTTTAATATATATCAGATAAATGTTATTATAAAAGTTTAAAGAAAATTTCCAAAAAAATATTCTTATAATAGTTTGGAAAAATTCGCAAAAATTTTAAGTACATGAATATGTATGTATGTATGTATAATTTTTTTAAAGCTTCCTGAGTAATTTTTTTTAAGCTTTCTATATGAATTTAATAATATTCAAAACTGTAGAATATATAGAAATAAATTTTAAACGCATAATTATTAAATCATGGGAGTAAACATACAAAAATTAATTTTTCAAATAAAGAAAAGGTTTAGTCAAAAACAAAATAATAATTTTATTCATATATATGTATGTATGTATGTATGTATGAATATATGTATGTATGTATATATGAATGGATTAGAATTGAAGATTTTAAAATTTTTCGTTCCAACATATGAACGTATATACATATGAATGTATTAGAATCGAAAATTTTGAAATTTTGCTGTTGGAAAAATTAGAAATAAAATTATTAATACAAACACACGTTATTATGAATGTATACCTAGTTTTTTTCAAACTGCGGGTGAACATATAGAAATAAATTTCTCAAATAAAGAAAAGGTTTAGGTTAAAATAAAATAATAATTGTATTCAAATATATATATGTACATATGAATGTAATTTTTCAAATAAAGAAAAGGTTTAGGCAAAAACAAAATTATAATTTTATTCAAATATATGTATGTACATATAAATGTGTTAAAATTTAGCATTTTACAGTTTTCCGTTTGGAACAATAAAAATAAAATTCTAACTACATACGTACATACATATATTCTGTATGTACATATATTTTTTTAAAACTTGCTGACGAAACGTAATGTTCAAAACAATACAAATGAAATATTTATATTCAGATGTCACAAAACATCTGATGTCTGATAAAAGCTGACATTTATTTACGTTAAGATTAATTCAATTATCCGAACCAAAAATATGTGAGATCATTATATTTTCAAATATTATTTATTTCTCGGTTGGTGTTTCTAATAATAAAAATAACGTAAAACGTATCATTTATTTCTTGGTTTGTGTTTCTAATTATAAAAAGTATAAAAGAAAAATGTGCTTTTGTTATACAAAAATTTTTTCAGAAAATCTTAAAATAGAGCTATTTCGGGGCTAAAAAGTTCCAATGTCAGATTTTTCTGGGACCCTAGAGGCAAAACTCTATCTAATGCCCTTTGTCCCATATCTCTAGCCCTTCTAGAAGTACCCGTACTTTTTACCACCTGAGAAGTAGCTTTATATATATAATGTAAAATCTGATGGTTTTTGATGAGTTATACGAAATATGAATAAAATATAGAATTATTAAGGGAAATTCAAGGTACTGCGTAGCCTAGTGGTTAGCGTGGTAGTCTCATAGCCAGAAGGTTATTGGATCAATGCTTGCCGGGATGTTGTCGATTTTTTATTTTTTTGCATTATTTTAAAATTTTTTTTTCTTTTTGTTTAACTTTTGTGTTTTATTTTTTTTTAATATATAACAGATAAATGTTATATAAAAGTTTAAAGAAAATTTCCAAAAAAATATTCTTATAATAGTTTGGAAAAATTCGCAAAAATTTTAAGTACATAAATATGTATGTATGTATGTATATTTTTTTTAAAGCTTCCTGAGTAATTTTTTTTAAGCTTTCTAAATGAATTTAATAATATTCAAAACTGTAGAATATATAGAAATAAATTTTAAACGCATAATTATTAAATCATGGGAGTAAACATACAAAAATTAATTTTTCAAATGAAGAAAAGGTTTAGTCAAAAACAAAATAATAATTTATGTATGTAAAAATATATGTATGTATGAATATATGAATAAATGTATGTATGTATATATGAATTGATTAGAATTGAAGATTTTAAAATTTTTCGTTCCAACATATGAACGTATGTACATATGAATGTATTAGAATCGAAAATTAAAAAAGAAACAAAAACAAAATAATAATTTAAGTATGTAAAAATATATGTATGTGTGTATATATGAATACATGTGTGTATGTATATATGAATGGATTAGAATTGAAGATTTTAAAATTTTTCGTTCCAACATATGAACGTATGTACATATGAATGTATTTGAATCGAAAATTTTGAAATTTTGCTGTTGGAAAAATTAGAAATAAAATTATTAACACAAATACACGTTATTATGAATGTATACCTAGTTTTTTTAAAACTGGGGGTGAACATATAGAAATAAATTTCTCAAATAAAGAAAAGGTTTAGGTTAAAATAAAATAATAATTGTATTCAAATATATATATGTACATATGAATGTAATTTTTTTAAATAAAGAAAAGGTTTAGGCAAAAACAAAATAATGATTTTATTCAAATATATGTATGTATATATAAATGTATTAAAATTTAGCATTTTACAGTTTTCCGTTTGGAACAATAAAAATAAAATTCTAACTACATACGTACATATATATTTTCTGTATGTACATATATTTTTTTAAAGCTTGCTGACGAAACGTAATGTTCAAAACAATAACAAATGAAATATTAATATTCAGATGTCACAAAACATCTGATGTCTGATAAAAGCTGACATTTATTTACGTTAAGATTAATTCGTTTATCCGAAACAAAAATATGTGAGATCATTATATTTTCAAATATTATTTATTTCTCGGTTTGTGTTTCTAATAATAAAAATAACGTAAAACGTATCATTTATTTCTTGGTTTGT
This sequence comes from Condylostylus longicornis, assembly GCF_029603195.1. Classification (NCBI taxonomy): domain Eukaryota; kingdom Metazoa; phylum Arthropoda; class Insecta; order Diptera; family Dolichopodidae; genus Condylostylus; species Condylostylus longicornis. The sequence continues at coordinate 22,992 of NW_026578200.1, forward strand.
GTTTCTAATTATAAAAAGTATAAAAGAAAAACGTGCTTTTGTTATACAAAAATTTTTTTAGAAAATCTTAAAATAGAGCTATTTCGGGGCTAAAAAGTTCCAATGTCAGATTTTTCTGGGACCCTAGAAGCAAAACTCTATCTAATGCTCTTTGTCCCATGTCTCTAGCCCTTCTAGAAGTACCCGTACTTTTTACCACCTGAGAAGTAGCTGTATATATATAATGTAAAATAGGATGGTTTTTGAAGAGTTATACGAAATATGAATAAAATATAGAATTATAAAGGAAAATTCAAGATACTGCGTAGCCTAGTGGTTAGCGTGGTAGTCTCATAGTCAGAAGGTTATTGGATCAATGCTTGCCTGGATGTTGTCGTGTTTTTATTTTTTTGGATTATTTTAAAATTTTTTTTTTTATTTTGTTTAAATTTTGTGTTTTATTTTTTTTTAATATATATCAGATAAATGTTATTATAAAAGTTTAAAGAAAATTTCCAAAAAAATATTCTTATAATAGTTTGGCAAAATTCGCAAAAATTTTAAGTACATGAATATGTATGTATGTATGTATATTTTTTTTAAAGCTTCCTGAGTAATTTTTTTTAAGCTTTCTATATGAATTTAATAATATTCAAAACTGTAGAATATATAGAAATAAATTTTAAACGCATAATTATTAAATCATGGGAGTAAACATACAAAAATTAATTTTTCAAATAAAGAAAAGGTTTAGTCAAAAACAAAATAATAAATTACTCAGGAAGCTGTAAAAAAAAATATACATACATACATATTTATGTACTTAAAATTTTTGCAAATTTTTCCAAACTATTATAAGAATATTTTTTTGGAAATTTTCTTTAAACTTTTATAATAACATTTATCTGTTATATATTAAAAAAAAATAAAACACAAAATTTAAACAAAATTAAAAAAAAGTTTTAAAATAATCCAAAAAAATAAAAACACGACAACATCCTATTTTACATTATATATATATAGCTACTTCTCAGGTGGTAAAAAGTACGGGTACTTCTAGAAGGGCTAGAGATATGGGACAAAAGGCATAAGGTAGAATTTTGCCTCTAGGGTCCCAGAAAAATCTGACATTGGAATTTTTAGCCCCGAAATAGCTCTATTTTAAGATTTTCTGAAAAAATTTTTGTATAACAAAAGCACGTTTTTCTTTTATACTTTTTATAATTAGAAACACAAACCAAGAAATAAATGATACGTTTTACGTTATTTTTATAATTAGAAACACAAACCGAGAAATAAATAATATTTGAAAATATAATGATCTCACATATTTTTGTTTCGGATAAACGAATTAATCTTAACGTAAATAAATGTCAGCTTTTATCAGACATCAGATGTTTTGTGACATATTAATATTTCATTTGTTATTGTTTTGAACATTACGTTTCGTCAGCAAGCTTTAAAAATATATATGTACATACAGAAAATATATATGTATGTATGTAGTTAGAATTTTATTTTTATTGTTCCAAACGGAAAACTGTAAAATGCTAAATTTTAATACGTTTATATATACATACATATATTTGAATAAAATCATTATTTTGTTTTTGCCTAAACCTTTTCTTTATTTAAAAAAATTACATTCATATGTACATATATATATTTGAATACAATTATTATTTTATTTTAACCTAAACCTTAGAAAAATTAGAAATATAATTATAAATGCAAACACACATAATTATGAATGGATACCTGTTTTTTTTAAACTGTGTGTAAACATATAGGATTGAATTTTAAACATAAAGAAAAGGTTTAGTCAAAAACAAAATAATAATTTTATTCATATATATGTATGTATGTATGTACAGTGGAATCCGCTTATAGTTACTACTGTTTATAGTCATAACTCGGTTACAGTCAACAATTTCGTTGTCAACATCTTTTTTATTATATTTTCATGTATTTTCATTTGTTTATAGTCACAAACGTTTAAAGTCACATACGGTTATTGGATCGTATTTTTTGTGAACCATATTGCTTAATTCATATATTTGACGTCGCTTATAGACATACTCTGAACGCCTTATTTTTTTATAGCGGTAAGTAGTTTTACTACCTACTTTAAGGCAAATAGTTTAATCACAATATTTGTTGTCGAATTTGTAGCGGCAAATGTTGTAACTTAAATATTTTTTTCTGTCACTTTTGTGTATGTACATACATAGGTACATTATTTCCACAACAAAAATTTGTCATTACATACATGTAGATGTTAGATTTGATTCCTTAAAGAATTTTTTGAATATTGTTTTGTTTTAACATACGTACTACATATGTAAGTATGTATATGAATTATTTTGTTTTTCTTTGCGTAAAGCAAATGGGTTTTTTATTTATGTACATAAATAATCATATAAGTACTTAATTTAAAATTAAATTTAAAAAAAAAAAATAAAGTTTTGAGTTTTTTTATAAATATTTTTTTTCTACTGACGCTTATAGGCATATGAGGCTTATAGTCACACATTTTTATGAAATTTTTTGTGTGACTATAAGCGGACTCCACTGTATATATGAATGGATTAGAATTGAAGATTTTAAAATTTTTCGTTCCAACATATGAACGTATGTACATATGAATGTATTAAAATCGAAAATTTTGAAATTTTGCTGTTGGAAAAATTAGAAATAAAATTATAAATGCCAACATACATAATTATGAATGGATACCTGTTTTTTTTAAACTGTGGGTTATAGGATTAAATTTTAAACATAAAGTAAAGGTTTAGTCAAAAACAAAATAATAATTTATGTATGTAAAAATATATTTATGTATGTATATATGAATATATGTGTGTATGTATATATGAATGGATTAAAATTGAAGATTTTAAAATTTTTCGTTCCAACATATGAACGTAAGTACATATGAATGTATTAGAATCGAAAATTTTGAAATTTTGCTGTTGGAAAAATTAGAAATAAAATTATAAATGCAAACATACATAATTATGAATGGATACCTGTTTTTTTTAAACTGTGGGTAAACATATAGGATTGAATTTTAAACATAAAGAAAAAGTTTAGTCAAAAACAAAATAATAATTTATGTATGTAAAAATATATGTATGTATGTATATATCAATATATGTGGGTATGTATATATATGAATGGATTAGAATTGAAGATTTTAAAATTTTTCGTTCCAACATATGAACGTATTTACATATGAATGTATTAGAATCGAAAATTTTGAAATTTTGCTGTTGGAAAAATTAGAAATAAAATTATTAATACAACACACACGTTATTATGAATGTATACCTAGTTTTTTTAAAACTGCGGGTAAACATTTAGAAATAAGTTTCTCAAATAAAGAAAAGGTTTAGATTAAAATAAAATAATAATTGTATTCAATTAATATATGTATGTACATATGAATGTAGTTTTTCAAATAAAGAAAAGTTTTAGGCAAAAACAAAATAATAATTTTATTCAAATATTTGTATGTACATATGAATGTATTAAAATTTAGCATTTTACAGTTTTTCGTTTGGAACAATAATAATAAAATTCTAACTACATACGTACATATATTCTGTATGTATATTTTTTTAAAGCTTGCTGACGAAACGTAATGTTTAAAACAACAACAAATGAAATATTGATATTCAGATGCCACAAAACATCTGATGTCTGATAAAAGCTGACATTTATTTACGTTAAGATTAATTCGATTATGCGAACCAAAAATATGTGAGATCATTATATTTTCAAATATTATTTATTTCCCGGTTTGTGTTTCTAATATGTTAACAACGTAAAACGTAAAACGTATCATTTATTTCTTGGTTTGTGTTTCTAATTATAAAAAGTATTAAAAAAAACGTGCTTTTGTTATACAAAAATTTTTTCAGAAAATCTTAAAATAGAGGTATTTCGGGGCTAAGAAGTTCCAATGTCAAATTTTTCTGGGACCCTAGAGGCAAAACTCTACCTAATGCCTTTTGTCCTATGTCTCTAGCCCTTCTAGAAGTACCCGTACTTTTTACCACCTGAGCAGTAGCTATATATATATAATGTAAAATAGGATGGTTTTTGAAGAGTTATACGAAATATGAATGAAATATAGAATTATAAAGGGAAATTCAAGATACTGCGTAGCCTAGTGGGTAGCATGGTAGTCTGATTGCCAGAAGATTATTGGATCAAGGCTTGCCTGGATGGTGTCATATTTTTCTTTTTTTAGATTATTTTAAAAATTTTTTATTATTTTGTTTAAATTTTTTGTTTTATTTTTTTTTTTAATACATAACAGATAAATATTATTATAAAAATTTAAAGAAAATTTCCAAAAAAAAAAATTGTTACAATAGTTAAGTACATAAATATGTATGTATATATTTTTTTAAAGCTTCCTAACTAATTTTTTTAAGCTTTCTATATGAATTGAATAATATTCAAATTTGTGGTTTGGCATATAGAAACACATAGTTGTTAAATCATGGGGGAAACATAAGAAATAAATTTTTCAAATAAAGAAAAGGTTTACGCATAAATAAAATAATATTTTTATTCAAATATATGTATGAACATTAATGTGTTAGAATTGAACATTTTAAAATTTTTTGTTCAAAAAATTTGAAATAAAATTTTAAGCAAAAACGTACATAATTATGAATGTATACCTATTTTTTTAAAACTGCGGGTGAACATATAGAAGTAAGTTTCTCAAATAAAGAAAAGGTTTAGATTAAAATAAAAAAATCTGATGTGATCAGCACATAACCGACCGCATTGTCTAGTTAAATGAAAGTGTTACAGAATATTATAAAAATGTCTGTTAAATACTTCTTTCCAATTTTTAGGGTATTAGTAGAGTTTCGCTTTGTGCTATCCGAATTCCCTGAAATACCCACCAGTTAGTTTTGGTAATGCCCAGAACTCAAATATCAAATTTCATGAAATTTCATCAATTCGTTCTGTAGATATGGTGAAAAATGTAAAATCGGCCGCAAATCAGTTTTCGAGCCCTGATGTTTTCAAAAAATTTATATGCTCATTGTTTTAATACGAGGGATTCATATATTAAATTTGAATAAACTCGGTTGGTAATTTTTCTTTATATTCATGAAAATGTATATTTGGCCCGTAGTAAACGTCTAGTTGCCGATGCCTGATCTTTCCAAAAAATTTACATGTTCATTGTTTTGATACGAGGAATTCATATATTAAATTTCAATGAAATCGGTTGATTATTTCTCTTTCTATACACAAAAATGTATATTTTGCCCGTAGTAAACGCCTAGTTGCCGATGCCTGATTTCTTCCAAGACAGGAATTTTCGCGGACGATCGAGCAAAGCTTATATATGAAATTTCAAGTAAATCGGTTGAATACTTTCTTCAAAATGTTCAAAAATTTAAAACAGCCCCGCTAAAAAGTGCAGTTCCCGAGGCCTGATATATTCCAAAAGTTGATCAATTCGTGCCATGGTGGTAATAAACTTACATATAAAATTTCATCAAAATCGGTTTAGCCGAACTTGAAATACACGCGTGCACACACAGACCGACAGACGGACAGACCGACAGACCGACAGACCGACGGACCGACGGGTTGCTAAAAATAGTTTAATTACACTTCCCTACTATGGAGAAGTGCATTCCCACCGAAAACTCGATATGCAAAATTTGTTGCCATCACATAACCTACCTATTGTTTACACAATACGGTCGGAAATAATAATTGTATTCAAATATATGTATTTACATATGAATGTAGTTTTTCAAATAAAGAAAAGGTTTAGGCAAAAAGTATCATTTATTTCTTAGTTTGTGTAATTATAAAAAGTATAAAAGAAAAACATGCTTTTGTTATACAAAAATTTTTTCAGAAAATCTTAAAATAGAGCTATTTCGGGGCTAAAAATTCCAATGTCAGAATTTTCTGGGACCCTATAGGCAAAACTCTACCTAATGCCTTTTGTCCCATGTCTCTAGCCCTTCTAGAAGTACCCGTACTTTTCACCACCTGAGAAGTAACTATATATATATAATATTCACCATTTTTATTTTTAAGTTTCTTTAAATTTTTTTAATTTCAAAAATGCTTTTGATTTAGAATTATGTACCTCTGATGTCGTATTAAGCCTTAACGAGGAAGTACTTAAAACGAAGAGTAAACTCTCTGTTTAAAAAAAACTTCAATTTGGGTAAGCTAGAAAACTGACACTACTAAAAGCATAATACTAATGCCGAAAGACAATTAAAGATCAATAAGATTAATATTATTCTTATTATTATTATTATTGTTATTATTATTATTATTATTATTATTATCATTATTATTCATATTATTATTATTATTAATATTATTATTATTATTATTAATATTATTATCATTATTAATATTATTGTTATTATTATTATTATAATTATCATTATTATTATGAAAATGATTACTATTACTATTATGATTATTATTATTTTTATTATTATTATTATTGTTATTATTAATATTATCATTATTGATATTATTAATATTACTGTTATTATTATTATTATAATTATTATTATTATTATGGTTTTGATTATTATTATTATTATGATTATTATTGATTATTATTACTATTATTATTATTATTATTATTATTATTATTATTATTATTATTATTATTATTATTATTATTATTATTAATATTATCTTAATTATTATTATTGTTACTATTATTATTATTTTTATCATTACTATTATTAATATTATCACTTTTTTTAATATTAGTATTATTATTAATATTCTTGTAATTATTATTACAATAATAATTATAATTATTATTTTTATTATTATTATTACTATTACTATTATTATTATTATTATTAATATAATTATTATGATTATTTATATTAATATTATAATTATTACTTTTCTTATTATTATTGTTATTATTATTATTGTTATTACTACTATTTTTATTATTATAAATATTATTATCATTATTATTGTTATCATTATTATTGTTAATATTATTATTGTTATTGTTAATATTAATATTATTTTAATGATTATGATTATTATGATAATGATTATTATTATTATTGTTATTATTATTATTATTATTTTTATTATTATTATTGTTAATATTATTTAAATTATTATTATTATTATTATTGTTACTAATATTATTGTTATTGTTATTATTATGATAATTATCATTATTATTGTTACGATTATTATTATGAATATTATTATTATTATTATTACTATTATTATTATTATTGTTATTACTATTGTTGTTACTACTATTTTTATTATTATTACTTTTATTATCATTATTATTGTTAATATTATTATTTTTATTGTTAATATTAATATAAATTTTAATGATTATGATTATTATGATGATTATTATTATTGTTGTTATTATTGTTCTTATTATTATTATTATTATCATTATTATTATTATTAATATTATTGTTATTGTTATTATTATTATAATTATCATTATTATTATGATTACGATTATTATTATGAATATTATTATTATTATTATTATTATTATTATTATTATTATTATTATTATAATTATTATTATTATTATTGCTATTATTATTATTGTTATTATGATTACGATAATTATTATTATTATTATTAACAATATTATTATTATTCTTTATATTATTATTATTATTAATATTATTATTATTATTATTACTATTATTATTATTATTATTATTAATATTATTATTATTATTATTATTATTATTATTATTATTATTTTTATTATTATTATTGTTAATATTATTTAAATTATTGTTATTATTATTATTGTTATTATTATTAATATTATTTTTATTACTAATATTATTATTATTGTTATTAATACTATTGTTATTTTTATTATTATTATTATTATTATTAATTATATTATTTTTACTATTATTATTATTTTTGTTAACATTTTAACATTTTTATTATTATTATTAATATTAATATTATTATTATTATTATTTTATTATTATTTTGATTATTACGATTGATATTAATATTATTATTACTACAATTGTTATTGTTATTATTATAATTATTATTATTAATATTATTATTATTACTTTTATTATGATTATTATTACGATTATTAGTATTATTATTATTAATATTATTGTTGTTATTATTATTATTATTATTATTATTATTATTATTATTATTATTCTTATTATTATTATCATTATTATTATTATTATTATTATTATTATTATTATTATTATTATTATTATTATTATTTTTATCAATATTATTATTATTATTATTATTATTATTATTATTATTATTATTATTATTATTGTTATTATTATTATTATGATTATTATTATTAATGTTATTTTTATTATTACCAATATTTATATTATTATTATTTTTATTATTATTATTATTATTATTATTGTTATTATTATTATTATTATTATTATTATTAGTAGTATAGATATGCGGGTTCTAGGACTGTCAGATGACGTCAAAAATATTTTGACAGCTGAATAAGATGATATTTAGGAGGAGTATTATGAAATTGATATTTAGGAGGAGTATTATGAAATTGCAATGACGATGACGATGAAGTTGAGTTGCAGGAGGGGTTGAGTTTTAGCAGGTTGTAGGAGTGAGCGCTGGAGTTGTAGCAGGTTCTAAGGGTCGAGTTGTAGCAGGTTCTAAGAGCCGAGTTGTAGCATGTTCTAAAGGTCGAATTGTAGCAGGTTCTAAGGGCGGCCGAGTTGTAGCAGGTTCTAAGGGTCGAGTTGTAGCAGGTTATAAGAGCCGAGTTGTAGCATGTTCTAAAGGTCGAATTTTCGCAGGTTCTAAGGGCCGAGTTGTAGCAGGTTCTAAGAGCCGAGTTGTAGCAGGTTCTAAGAGCCGGAGGAGGTTCGCGGTAGGTTATAAGGGTTTGGGCAGTTGAGTTGTAGCAGGTTCCAACAGTGTCGAATTCATAAACAGGTTCTAGGAGAGGGCGGTGGCGGCAGCGGTGGCGGTGGCGGTGGCGGTGGCGGTGGCGGTGGCGGTGGCGAAGAACCGGGTTGTAGCAAGTTCTAGGAGGAGCGTCGGAGTTGTAGCGGCTGCTGTTGAAACCGATTGAAATTTTTTTATTTTAATAAGAATATCCTATGGTTGTCTGATGAAAGCAATTTTTTCCATTATCATAAAAATGTATGAAAATCGTTCTTTTTCGACATGAGTTTTTAAAAATGTAAAATGAAAGCTTTTGAGATAAAAAAAATTTAAAAAATATTTTTGCGGTTTTTTTTCTAGATAAGGAATTTTATTAAAACTGTATTGTAGAATGAGGGTATTAAAAAAAAAAAAATAATACGATACAATACTATATGACTGCATGAACTTGAAAAATGACGTCAGGAGATTCCCTATTATAATCACATTTTGTTTATTTTTAGAAAAAATGTTAGGAGATTCCCCATTATAATCACATTTTGTTTATATTAAGAAAAATGTTAGCATATTAAAAGTTCCTCAATGGTGTAGTGGATATAATAAATTTCTTTCTTTAAGAATTAGGCAGCTATGTAAATAATAGGTTAAGGTTCGATTCAATTTATAGCCACACAACATTGATGAACTTTTTGATTTTTCTTTTTGTTTTTTTATTTTTTAATTCTTGAGATAAGAATAAGGTTATTGAAAATGAAATATTTTGCTTTATACTTGATTAAAATGTAACATCATCTAAAGTTTCTCAATAGTTTAGGGGATAAGACAAATTTTGTGATAAGTATAAGATAATCTAAGAATGTTTTAACTTTTTTTCTTCAATACAAGTTTACCTTTCAAGCAAAGAAGACAAATTATCTTTATAATGTTTTGGATTGAAAAAATTTCACATGGTCAACAGTACTGTGTTTGTGATAAAAGGTGGAAGTCCATGAAGATTGCAAATTTCAAGATATTTTGGGATAATTTAGAAATATTTATAACACCTGAACATGGAGAAAGGCTTTGTGTGCTAAGATTAAGGAACGGCGAATCAGTTTCAGATTCACAAAGACGACTTATGGAGAAACTGAACTGGCAACATTTAAAAATTGAGGTTTCTGGTGGAGATATAATTGTAACGGGTGAAATACATTATGCCTTGAATGAATCCAACATTCGTAATAAAACACAATCTTTTTCAAGTAATTGCCCATTTGCAGATGAAAACGATTGGGAAATGATTGAACGCAATATTTCAAATATATTTCCCGATGAATTAAACCAGAATAATTTATCAACAGGATCTAGGAGAGTGAATGATTTTGAAGAGGAAGAAAATCAAAATAAAAAATCTATATTTAGACAAAGATTTGAAGAAGGTATATTATATATTTCCTCTATTGAGAATATGTATAATGAAAAGAATAATAAAGCGAAAATTGGGGAGTTTTTATCAAAACTAAGAAAAGCTCTTGAAAAATTCAATGAGCAAAACATGGATTATATGGAAAGTTTTCAAAAAGGAACAGAATTATATATATCAAAATTTTTGTATATGTGTAAAATAATAAACCAAATTAAGTACCTACATGCAAAAGAAATCAATAAATAAGAACAAACAAGTTAAATCAATATTATTTGACTATCAATTGTCGAGGTGTTAACATCATTAAAATAATAAAACAAGATGCACGCAGGTATTTATTTAATTTCATATTTATTTTTGGTTATCACTAGTGCAGCACCTACGTCGAATATAAGATTAGATGAGTCAGCTTACGGAAGTACCAATTTTAATATAGTTCTACCTAATAATGAAACTATAAAAGTAAATCTATCGGTACAATTCCTCAAGCATGTAGCTGAATCTGGAGCAACAATAGCAACAACAGCAACAACAACAACTAATATATCTTTTGATCCAGATAATTATTTGAAAGCTGACTCAGTACCGCAATTTGTAACAGTAGAAGAAGCAATCCAAGCATTTAAAAAAGATTTAATTGCAAAAGAAGTGGCTATCGGCGGAATAATACAAAGTGCACAAGTCTTCTATAGACATTTCAAACTGGAATATGGTGAAGATGAAGATATCAAAATACGATGCTCATACGATTCAAGCTTCCAAGAAAAGAAATTGAAAATTGATTGTCAAGAGTATATCGTAACTTCTGCTAAAAGACTTACAAGCAGTGGCGAACTGGAAACATATACCGCTTTTAATACTGACTATCAATCTTCAGCAGATACTATATTAGATTTACGTAAAATAAAGCAAACTTATCATAAGGAAATATCTTAAATAAAAAAATTATCATTATGTTATCTGAAAATATGTTACTAATAAAGAAAAAGACAAAAAAAAATAAATAAATTACATCTGTTTTATTTATCCAAGAATTATGAGTTGATGGAAAACCCAACCATTTTACAAATACTTTGTCACCTTTATTTTTTACAATATTTTCAACTAAGTAAATATCATTATGTTTTGATTTTAATAATTCATATTCATAGAAACCACCTTCAATGGGTTGTCCTTCATAATCTTCTAATAAGTATGTGACGGGGTTTGTTATCTGAACTTTCCTTATCTTAAATATTTCTGTAGTCCAATTTGGTGTGTAACCTTTCTCGAAAACATGTTTGTACTTGCTTATGCGAACTGAGTCACCAATTTTAAATTTTGACGGTTGTGAAATTTTAATATGATTATATGCGCTTGACAACAGCTCCTTCGCATTATTTTGGTTTACATCAATAGGTTTTCTTTGAATGGTTCGATGTTTTGTATTATTGTATTGGTTGACTAGTTTTCTAATTATATCTATCCATTTGTAATTTCCATTGAAGCTGAACTCTTTCCACATTTTTTCTTTTAAAGTTCGATTAAAGCGTTCCACGATTGAGGCTTTCAATGGACTAAATGAAGAGTAATGATTTATTTGATATTTCATCATTAAATTTTTAAAAATCTTGTTGAAGAACTCCTTTCCATCATCTGTTTGAAGATTTTTTGGTTGACGATTAGAATGTTTAAAAATTGATTGCATTGCTTGCATGACACTATTTGCAGTTTTATTCTTTATTGGGATAGCCCATGCATATTTTGAGAAGGTATCAATTACATTTAATAGAAATTTGTATTCATCATTTTCTTTAGCATAAGCCCCCATTTCAATTAAATCAGCTTGCCACAGATCATCAAAACCTTTAATTATTACTCTTCGTCTTGGAAAATTTTTTCTTGCAGGCTTGTGCAATTCGTTAACAACCTCTCTCTTGCTCATTTTTAATAAAAGTAAGATATATTTACGTATATGAAATTTATTTATTAGAAAATCTATCGTTAAAAATTTTCTCGCGATGTTTACTTTCTAAAATATTAGAAAGAACACTACCAATATTTTTGGATTTCTCATTAAATCTATAATGATCTACTACCATAAATTCCCAATATTTCCCTCTAGCTAATCTATATGCTGTATTCCATTTGTATAGTATATACACTTTTGGCTTCAAATTAAAAGAAATCCTTTCGTTTTTCTTTTTTAATTTATTTTTGTCTTCTTCTATAGCAGAATCTGACATGATTGCATATAATAAAAAATTAAAATAAAACAAGGTATATATATATTTTTGATTTTATTACCTTAATTTTATTACTTTATTAACTTAGTTTATAATACATAGTTTGTTATATCATCAATTGTACTAAATTCTATATCCCAAGAGCTTAAAAATTCCAGATTTGGTGTTCCATCGTTATTTAATCCATGACATACCATAGCGTAATCTCCGGTATTAAGATATATTAGCATATCTTCATCCATATTAACGAATTTTCTTGGAAGACGTATCTTAAATATTTTCTCTTCATGAGATAAAATTAAAAAAATTCTAACCCCATCAAAAGTCATAATGCGATAAGCTCTCAGAATGATGAATATTTTTTCTCTATGCTCAAGTATTTGAAATGAATGAAGTTGAATTTTATTATTTATTTCATTTAATTTTTCCATAATAGAAGTATCATCTTCAATGCTCATGATTAAGATGTTTTCATGTGTAGTGTTTTTAAGGAACTAAATTAATATAATAATTTTACATAGATAAATATCGGCTGCTAATTATTTCCTTTGTATTCTTTCGTATAGTTTTATTAATTTCGCACACTTTATCATAATATTATCAGCTGAAATGCATGGACAAGTTTCAGGTACTGAATCCACAACATCTGAAGAATATGGACAAATATTCCAATGAAAACCATAATCTTCTGTTTCTATTTGCATTGAATTTTTGAATTGCAACAAAAATTTGTAATGTTCTTTTAGCTCATTAGAATGTTCTTCTAATAAAATGTCATCATATTTTTTAATAAAATTATTCAATGCGTATCCGAATTGTGGTATATCCATGTTTTATGAATGATGTCTTAATATGAACTAATGTATTATTTGATTTTATTTTCTGATTTATTAGATATCTGTTTAACATGATTCATTTATCTATTTCTTTCTAATAATTTTATTCGGAGCTCAAGGTTATTTAAATGTTCTGCGGTTTCAGTATTTACGAAATTCATAGTGTTATCTATTTTCTCTTCCATACTTTTCCAAAGAAATTTATTTTGTGTTTCAATTCTATCTTCAATAAAAGTTTTGATCTTATCATCTAATTTAGTTAATTTATCGCTTAAAATTTTCAGTATATTATGTTTTAGATTTTGAATTGAATTATCTAAATATTGTACTACAGATTTTAACTCCTGATCAACAAATTCTTTTGTAGTAGTATCGTTAGGATTAATCGGCTCCCTAAAATTTATTAATTGTTTATTTTGAATATCATAATCTCCATTTAAATTTATTTTAAAGAGAGATAAAGTAGGACTTTGTCTTGGAATTTTATATGTTGCACCTTGAATATGTCCGAATTTATCGATAGTCATTTTGTGAATGATAATGATTTTTTTATTTTCTTAATTTATTCGATTATATCAGCTTCTCTTAGTTCTTCAATTATGGAATTGATTTCATTATGATGATTATTATTACCAGCTAATTGGGATGCAACTAAAAGCCTTAATCTATCTACCAGCTCATTTGGATCTTCCCAGTGAACATACTGAACTGGATTTTTAGAGTAAATCATGTTAGTTGTGTGTTTAGTTAAACCTTTTCCTATTTTTTTAGCTCTTGTATTATATTCATGTTGAAATAGTTTACTTATAATATTTTTATATTTAAAACCCTTATTCCCTTTAATTTGATCTAATGAATCAAAATTTTTTCGGTGTGCATTTGTTTTCTCTAAAATTTTTCGAAATAGCTGTAAATCATTTTCGTTATAGTTTTCTGGATGTAATTTATATATTAATTCGTGCAAACCTACAGTTCCCTCGAAAATCTCCTCACCAATTATTATATCGTTTGTTCTTTCATCAATTCTAAATATAGATTTTCCTAGTTTCCAGTTGTTCGAGTTATGATCAAGATAAGGTCCATAACTCTTATCAAGCTTTGAGCTACTGTTGTTATGACTCTTTATAGGCGTTAATTGTGTAATTAATGTTGAATCACTAAACTTTTTATTTTTGTTTAAAGTGCTTAATGTACTGGTATTAGGTGATGATGTAATAAAACTTTCAGAAGAACTCTTCTCTTGTTTTGCTATGTTTGTGTAATCGTTATCAGTTTCTTCTTTGATTTCTGGCTTAATATAATCAACCGGATGTTGCAATTTCACAACATCCGTTAATTCTTTGATTGGAGCAACAATTGGTTTAAACGTCTCTTCTAGAGATTGCTCTTGAGTAATTCTTCCAGTTTTTAATGCGTTTTATTTTCTTTTTAAATCTTTTCTAACTTTAATTAAATCTACTAAAACTTTTTTATTCATAATATAGCGAATTGAACTATAACTAATCTCAATTAAACTGATCTGATCTGATGTGAACTGATCTGATCTGATGCTGATCGGTTGCTGATCGGTTGCTGTTCGGTTACTAGTCGGCTATTGATCTGTTATTGAACTGAGCAGTTAATGTTGTTTACTAATATATATATTTATAATCTTATAAATTTATCAAAATTCTTTCTATATAAACCATTATTTAAGGGCTTATCTTTATTAATAAGTAAAAACCCATATGTATCTTTCCAACAACTTGAACATAAATTTTTAAACTTATCAAAAGACATATCTGTATTAACATGATCATTATAAATATGTCTTAAATTTAGATCATCTTGTTTGAATGCGATGATAAAATTTGTATTATCTCTTATTAAATGTTTAGGAATTCTGGTATAGGACTGACATAAATAAAAGCTATCAACATCTTGATGGCGACCCATGCAAAAGTAATTTCTTATATTATCCTGCTTATCGCACGCAACATCATCGAATATGAATATTGAATTTTTTAATGAAGCTGATGGATCATTTACATCTGAATTATTTGAAAATTCATTATAGCTCATCCCTTTAATAGGTTTTATTATTTTCTTTAAGTATTCATACTTTGGCTGATGCAATGATTTTGAATATATGTATAGATTATGAAATTTGAGACCTTTTGGATCTAGTAGCATGCTTAACATAATATTAGTTTTGCCACAATTAGATGGTCCTACAATTAATCCTCGTATACTAACTGGAAACATTTCTCCATGCTTCCACTTTTTCTTATTTTTTGATTGCTTATCATAGTTCTTTACTTTGACTGCATCGTGGGCTTTTTCAAACTTCATTTTTAATTACTGCTGAAAGTTTATATAACACTATATTATATATTCTAATGCATTCACACCTGAACCGCATTCAAAGAAGGTATAAATATGTCTATTAACAATCAGAAACAGATCAGTTATAAAAAGACTGCTAAAAAGGGTAGAGGAATCTTGAATTCTCTTATAAATAAATTACCATTTGAAGCCCATCTACCGGGCTATAATTATTGTGGACCGGGTACAAAACTTCAAAAGCGATTAAATCGTGGTGATGAAGGTATTAATCAGTTAGATCAGGCCTGTAAGGAGCACGATATTGCATATTCAAAAAGTAATACTATAGAAGATAGACATTTTGCTGATAAAAGATTAGCTGAAAAAGCTTGGTCAAGAGTTAAAGCAAAAGATTCAAGTTTTGGGGAACGAGCTAGTGCATTATTAGTTGGCAACGCAATGAAAGCTAAAGTAAAACTTGGTATGGGTTGTTCAAGAAAAATAAGAAAAAAGAAGCCATTAAGTAAAGTGATCCGGGAAGCTAAAATAGCTATTAAAGGTTATAAACCTGAAAGACAAAAGGATGCAGTAAAAATTGCTCTAAAAGCTGCAAGAAATCTAAGCAGGGATCGAAAATCTATAAAACTTCCACGAGTTATTCGAGTTCCTAAAATTGGTGGCATTTTACCATTAATACCAATATTTGCAGGTCTTTCAGCTGTTAGAGCTCTTGCAGGTGGTGCTGCTGGAATAGCTAAAGCCGTTAATGATGCTAAAAGTGGTAGAAAACTACTAGATGAAAATGTACGTCATAATAAGACTATGGAAGCTATTGCTTTAAGTGAAAGAGCATTGCACTTAAAACCATATAAGCAAGGACTTGGATTATATTTAACACCAAAAAACCGATAAGCTTGCTACCTAAAAGAGCTCTAACTGATGTAGATATAAATCATTTTGGAAGAAAGTATTTGCATTATTTTCGTGGAGTTTTTATGAGAGATTATCTTCCTAAAACTAAACCATGGAAGCGTGAGTGTGGCATCATAAATTTGGATGATTCTATCGGTGATGGAACTCATTGGGTAGCATATTATAAGAATTTAAATGATATTAAATATTTTGATAGTTTCGGGAATTTACAACCACCTAAAGAAGTAATAAAATACTTAGGTGATAAAATTTCATTTAACTACAACATATATCAAAAATTTGATACATATGATTGCGGTCATTTATGTTTGAATTTCTTAATAAATACAGAATATTATAGAAAGTAGAAAAACAATAAAGATAATAACAAAAATAAAAACATTTTTTTTAATATTTATGTATTATAAAAATTCTTTTTTCGTTTTTTAGCGCCACTGATATGAGAATTCTTTGATAATGTATAGTTTTAAATTTCTTTTTACTATAATCAAAAAAAAAAAAAATACTCATAGTGTAACATTTACATAAAGTTCAAGGTTACTATTATTTTAACATATGTTTTTAATTTTTTTTCTATTAACATGAGTTATATGATTTATGTATATGAATAGTTTTTATTTAATTAATTAATTAGAGAATGCATATGATAAATGTCATATAAGGATACTGCATATTCATCTTTGTTTTATTGATTAGAGAAGAGTCATGTCAGTAACATTAACTTTAACAGGTAACTCTTCTGTTTTAACAGCTGAATATTTCCCCGCTATAGAGTTGAGTGGGCAATATATTTGTGCATTAGTCGATTTTCAAACATATAACTCTATACCAAATATTGATGAGGGAAATAATAAATTTATTTATGATGATAAGGTTATTCATATTCCTACAGGTTCTTATGAAATTGAAGATATCGAAAAATTTCTTAAGAAAAAGTTGGAAATATATGATACAAAAGTGGAAAAACAGAAACTTATAATACTACCTAATAATAATACCTTAAAATGTGAGATTTATTCAGAAAAAGATATCGATTTCACACAAGAAGATACAATTGGAGGATTGTTAGGTTTTGGTAAAAGAGTGCTAAAAGTAAATATATGGCATTCATCAGATGCACCTGTTGATATAAATAAAATAAATATTATACGAGTTGAATGTAATATTATACAAGGGACATACATTAATAATCAGGAAGCACATATTCTTCATGAATTTTCCATTGCAGTTGCTCCTGGCTATAAAATCATTGAAGTTCCTAAAAATCTTATCTATTTACCTGTAGCAACCAATCGAATCAGTTCAATAACTGTAAAACTAGTTGATCAGAATAACAATTTAATTAATTTTCAAGGTGAAACTATAACAGTACGATTACACCTGAGATACCAGCAATATGATACTATATAATAACATTGCCAATTTTCCATCATTTAATAGCACATCAGTGTTAAAGCAGAGCAGAGCGCAATCACCAGGCAGACAAACATTAAAATTAACTAATATTAAGCGTACACTAACAGTATACAATAAAGAATATTTAAAATCGATCGGTTACAAGTTGAAGAAATACTAAAATGGATAATCTATTTTTAAATCCTGCAATCGATGAGAGTACAACAAGTGCGCACTGGCATACATATTCACCATTTTTGAATTCATTTAATAAAAGCGATATTATACGCATACAGATACAAAATCAAAATTTAAACATTTTACCTTCTACCAGTTTACTTTATATTGAAGGTACTATTAAAAGAGCTGATGGCAGTGAAACAACTAAAACAAAACTTATAAATAATGCTATTGCATTTTTATTTGATGAGATACGGTATGAGTTAAATGGGAAAGAAATTGATAACAATAGAAATGTGGGTATAACATCATGCTTAAAAAATTACATTTCATTAAACAAAAATGAGAGTCAAGCACTTATTAATGGTAGCTGGTCACCTGAACAACCAATTCAACCACAAACTTTATTTTTTAATTATTGTATTCCGTTAAGAAGACTTTTAGGATTTGCGGAGGACTACAAAAATATTGTGCCGAATGCAAAACATGAAATAATTTTAACACGTTCAAGATCTGATGATAATTCCTTTCCTTGCTCTGATGTCAATGAGAAACCGAAAATTCAACTGACCAAAGTGCAATGGAGAGTACAGCACATCAATTTAACTGATACGCTGAAATTGAACCTGTATAGGAATATTACAAATAATGCAAAAATAATGCTAGCTTTCAGAAATTGGGAATTGTATGAATATCCATCGTTACCACAAAATAGTAATCATCATATTTGGAATGTAAAAACAACAACTCAATTGGAAAAACCACGTTACATTATTTTTGCTCTGCAAACAGATAAACTTGACCAAGTAACGAAGGATCCATCAAAATTTGATCATTGTAATATAACTGATATAAAAGTTTACCAAAATTCAGAATGCTATCCGTATGAAGACATGAATTTATTTTTTGAAAGAAATCGTTACGGTATTGCCTATGATGAGTACACAAGGTTTCGAAGTAGTTATTACAATTACCCTATATCTGAAGCTTTATTAACATTAAAGGAATTTAAAGAAAAAGCTATGATTTTGATAGTAGATACTCGTTATCAAAATGAAAATCTAAAAATGGGACCGGTTGATGTTCGAATTGAAATGAAAAGTTCAACTGCAATACCCGATAAAACAACGGCTTATTGTCTTATGCTGCACGATAGATTAGTAGAATTCACACCTTTGACCGGTGAAGTTAATAAAATCGTTTAATAAAGTAAAAAGAATAAAAATGGATTACGTTATAATCGATGTACAATGCTTTAAAGATAACAATAATAACTTCATATTAAAAGAAATTGCTATTCTTTCATCAAATGATGAAATACAGCATTTTATTATAAAACCTGCATATGGTTATCATATACTTACATCTAAAACTAAGAATATAAATAATTGGTTAACAAAAAAACATCATGGATTTCGATGGTCGGATGGTCAAACGCATTTTTGTGATGTCATCAATTTTTTAAAGATTTATATAAATAAAAATAATACAATCATATATGTGAAGGGTGAAGAATTGGATTAATAATATTTTAAAGCATAGTAATACATATGATTTGGGGTCCAAACATGATTCAACAAGTTTAAAAAAATTGAAAAATCAGCATATTTATTATTCAAAAAAATGTTCTTATAAGCATATTGGTATTTGCGCTCTTGAAATGTCTACTTAATAAAACTGTTAATCTAAGCAATTTTATAGTATTTAAGAAATGAGAACGACAAAAATTCAGTTATTTTATTTACGACTTTCAATATCAAAAAAACAAAATCAATATGGATAAAAAAACCAAAGATTACACCAAATTGCAGAACACATCTACGGATTCGACAAGAAGATGGAAAGAGGAAATAAAACAACAATACCGGAAAGATACCGGTGAAAAGAAAAATAAATGATATTAATTATGTAATTAATTAATTAATATATTATATAAAACACTCATTATATAAAATTATGTTTTCAATTTTTATATAAAACATATTTCTAAAAATATTAAAAAGCTTTAAAATAAAAAAATTGTATTTTTTTTCCCCCTCAATAGCGCCACTGTTATGAGAATTCTTTGATAATGCATAGTTTTCAGATATCCCCTCTCACACATTTATATGAGTAATATTGAAATTATCATAGAAAGTTAGATAATTTAAAAAAAGAAAAAAAATATTTTTTTATTCCCTTTTACTCTTTTCGTATAAAAGATTTTTTTAAGAACAAGTTTGTTAGGGATTTCAGAGAGATAAGCCTGCAAAAAGAAAATAAAATCTGAAATAAGATAAAAAACCTGAAATCACATGCAAAAAAAAACTCCTGAAATAACATGCAGAAAAAAACCTGAAATAACATGCAGAAAAAAATAATAAAAAATATTTGTTTATTTTTATTTTAGTTTTATTTTATTTTTTTAAAAATTTTTTGTTTTTTCGAGATCAAAAATGACCTCGAAAAATTTATCTTTACATTTAATTATTTTAAATCCATAAATAATTTCTTGATTTAGGATTTTTTTATTAATTTGATTTATTTTTTTATGCGAATGTTTATTCGCATAAAATGTTGGCATGTAAGTCAAAAAATCTTCTGTTTCAATTTTTACCGTATCTTTTTTCTGCCCCGCGGCGTCTTTATAAGATGATTTTTGTCTTTCTAAAGACAGAATCTTAAATTTTTGCCCATGTTCTAGGGTGCTGAAAGATGTATATGGTTTAATTTTGTTCAAGTCCTGAACAAGTTCTACTAAGTCGGTGCTGTCATCGCTGCTCTCGCTTGGAGATCTCATTCTGATCCTTTTCGCCATTGTATAAAATATTACTTTAATTTTTGTATTAAAATTACTTTAATTTTCTGCTTAATACTGACATAATTTTTCTAATTATTTCCGAATTTATAGGAGAAATAAAATTGTTAAGAGGATGTATGCGGTTTTATGTTACCGAAAATTTAACATAACTTTAATATTATCGTAATTATTTTTAAGGTTCTTAAGAATTAGAATTAGAATTTACTACGAAACGAAGATAAAATTGCGTAATAATTTATGTTTACTTCATTTTTCTATCGGTAATAATACTTAAGTTTTAAAATTTTAAAGAGATATCTGAGGTTTTAATATATCAGGTCTAAAATAGCAACAAGCTCAAATAGCAACAAGGTCAAAGAAATGGAGGATGTATGCGGTTTTTTAGTACCGAATTTTTCTATATAATTTCAATTTTACAGTAATATCATATATTTAATACTGCATGATATTAAAAAAACCCCATCATATTGAATTCAGATTTTGAAAACATATTTAGATAATTTCAAAATTATAAAACAATTAAAAATTATAAAAAATGGATCCAAAATCGCTGAAAGCACAAGCTCTGGCAGCTTGGTTCAACTCAAAGAACTTTAATTTTGAGTATTATATAAAATTTAACGCTGACTGGCATAATTTAAAATTTAGTGGTTGGGACGACATCGATAAGAAGGGAGGATTAACAATTCAAGAAATAATGCTACATCCTGATAGTGGACCTTGGCTTTACAAAGGCGGATTTACTTGGATGTATCCGAAAATTAAACCTATTTAAGATATGTTTATATATTTTATAAATTAGAAAAAATAAAATTGTTTTTCTTTATATTATATATTTTCAATTCAATTATATATTTTAGATCTAATTTATGTTTTATTACAAAATTTTATAAAATTTCAGAAATTATATTAAAATTCGAAATGAATAAAAAATAAAATTTCTGAAGTTATTATTTATTTATTTATTTTTTTCAGACTTGTCATTATTATATAGCAAAATTTATTCTTCTATAGAAAAGTGCCCCCAAGCTAGAGTATGCACGTTATCATCTTTTATAAATCTCTTATCATCTAAATAACTTAAAGATATTTTATTCAAATTTTGTGTATATAATGTATGAGACTTACTTCTAAAATTTAACATTTTTCTAACTAATATTTGTTTTTTATACAAACAATCTCTATAATTATCTATTGTAAATTTTTTTACTACACATTTTTTTACACCTTTTGCTTTAGATATAGATTTTTTATTTTCAATATCAACTGAATACATTTTTGCTCTTAAACCTATGAATTCCAAAACCTATGAATTCTCTTAAACCACATTGAAAAACGATTAGTTGTACTATACGGACGTATTTTTTTGAGCTCTTGAAAATAATAATTTTTTTATATACTAATAAAGTATTATTGATTTTGAATTGAGCAATTTGGTAAATTCAAATATTCTGCTGGAATTTGCCTATTTTTGCTTGATTGTATCACATAGATTGGCGAGTTTTATAATAAATTTTATTAAAAAATTAATCCTACTTGGCGGTAATAGAAAAAAAAATATTAGGAGCCGTTAAGTATCCTGCTATCTTAATGAACATACTTACTTATAAGATTTTCCTAGTAAATAATGGCTGAATGCCGCCAATGTAAAAATCCTATTAGAGGGGAAAGTGGAATTAGATGCGCGGGCGTTTGCGGCAAAATCTACCACGAAAAAAAGTGTGCTGGACTTGATCAGCATACCATTGGTATATTGGATACGAAGAAAAATATCAAGTTTGTATGCGATGACTGTATTCTTTATATCCACAATGTTGATCTGGTGCTCAAAGATATCCAGGATGCTGTTGTTAAAAATAATCAATATTTGATTCAATACAAAAACGAATTTGAATTTTCATTAAAAACCAATGAAATGGAGATAAAAAATTTATTGGAAGCTATTGAAAGTAGATACATAAGCAGAGTCGAAGAAATGAAAAGATCCCAAGAAGTGTGTGAAGCTAGTGTCAGAGAAGTTAAAAATATGCTGAAGCTCACTGATAATTTTAAGACCCAGAGCGAGAAGGTCTGTCAAGAATTACAGGCAAGTAAAAATTTAAACGATGAACTTTTAAATAATTTTAAATCCGTGGTTAATGAAAGTATTCGTAATGTAAACAAAGAAGGAAAAAAAACTTATGCCGACATTATAAAAAAAAAAAAACCGGTAGTTGTCATTAAACCTAAAACGTCACAGACTTCAGAAATAACTAAACAGGTTGTCAAAAAACAAATAAACCCAGTAAACTTGAAAGTTGGTGGTTTAGCTAAAAATAGGGATGGGGCAATATCGATTGTTTGTGATAATGCGGAGATGGCTGAAAAAGTTAAAATTGAAGCGGAAAAAAATTTAAAAGAAAATTATGAAATAATGTTACCAAAAGAGAAAAAACCTAAAATCTTAGTAGTAGGAATGTCAGAAGAGCATAGTAAAGAAAAGTTGATTGAATTTATTAATAAGCAAAATGATATAAAGCATACACAAGATGTTAGGTTTATACGATCGTATAAATCAAATAATAGTTTCAAAGCTATAATAGAGTTTCACGTAGATGATTACAAAAATCTGTTAGATATAGGTAAATTAAGAATTAGTTGGGATAGATGTAGGATCTATGAAAATTTTGATGTAAGGAGATGCTTCAAATGTTTAGCATTCGGCCATAATAAACAAAACTGCAAAATACTAGGAGTTGTTTGTTTGAAATGCGGAGGTGATCACTTAGTGACAAATTGTAAGAGTGATACCTATAAATGTATCAATTGTATAAGGACTAGGCAGAATTTAAAAATTGAAGTAGAGGTAGATCACAAGGTTTTTGATAGAAGTTGTCCTACATTATGTAGGAAAATTGAAGTCGAAAGGAAAAGAATGTTTTTATAGCAATCAAAATATAGAGCTGAAGATATGATAAATGGAGTATACTTGAATATCCAAGGATTAACATCTAACTTCGCTGCGTTAGAAGAGCTGGTGTGCAAATGCAAGTCCGATTTCGTAATTTTAAGTGAGACCCATATTACGGAAGATATGAATGTAGGAAGTATGCAAATAAATCAATTCAAAATTAAAGGCTTCAATGATTTGCATTGTTTTTCTAACTCCAGGCACACAGGTGGTGTTTCAATTTATGTATCAAAGAAAATAAAGGCAGTAGAAATTAAAAAAATAGCAATTAATAATAAACTATGGATTCTAAGCATTAAGCTAATAATAGATA
The DNA here is from genome assembly GCF_029603195.1 of Condylostylus longicornis. Taxonomy (NCBI): domain Eukaryota; kingdom Metazoa; phylum Arthropoda; class Insecta; order Diptera; family Dolichopodidae; genus Condylostylus; species Condylostylus longicornis. Next base: position 47,258 of record NW_026578200.1, read on the forward strand.
GGAAAAGTTTGAATGTACTAGCTTTATATAGATCGAATGTAATGTGTTACAATGACTTTATTGTAGAATTAACAAATTACTTAGAAAATAACATGAACTTTGCTGAAAATTATTGTATTGCGGGTGATTTCAATTTGGATTATTTGTGTAATAGTGCTGCAAAAAGACAAATAGAGCAGCTTCTAAAAGATTATGGGCTAAAACAATTAATAAATGAACCCACTAGAGTAACAAACGTATCGGGTACATTGATAGATTATGTTCTAGTTAATCAGTTCCCAAAAATTGAAGCGAGAATTAATAAGGATCTAAATATCACGGACCATGAAATGATAAGCATCAATGTAATTATTGAATCTAATAAGAAAACCCCAGAGCGTATAACATATGTAAAATATGACAAAGAAATATTTTTAAATGCGTTAAATGAAAATAATATAAATATCACAGCAAACATAGAAGATTTAAATAGTTGTGTTCTAAATTTAGAAAATGCAATCAAACACTCAATCCAAAAATTAAGAAAATCTATAACGGTAAGGAATAATAAAGCTGAATGGTTCAATGAGGAATTAAATACCATCAAGTTAAATAAGATTCATTTGAGAAGCAGGCACACTATGCTACAAAGTCATGATAGTTGGAAACAATACACAAAAATTAGAAATGAATATAAAAAAAAATGTCAAGAAGCAAAGAACAAATATATTGAAACTAAAATTGAAAGTAAAGTGGGGAATCCCAAAGAAATGTGGAGAACTATAAAGAAATATGTACTCTTGAAAGATGAATATTATATATCTGAATTAGAAATAAATAATAAAAAAATAAGTAACAGATTAGAAATAGTAAATTCTTTAAATGAATATTTTATAGAGAGTATTAAAAAAATTAATAAACAGATTCCTATGATGAACTACACTGATAATATTACTCCGGTAAATAATTGCTTTACTTTCAAGAAAATTAATATTAATGAATTACTCAATATAATAAAAGTAATGAATAATAAAAATGATTTCAATGGCCTCAATTCCAAAATATTATTAGATTGCAAAGAAGTTTTTCTTCCAATTCTTGTGCAAATAATTAATAAATCGTTTGAAGATGGTAAATTTCCTGAAGCTTGGAAAGAGTCAGTGGTGGTACCAGTAAACAAAGTTAAAAACGCTAAAAGTGCGGATAATATGCGACCGATAAATATGATGCCACTCTTTGAAAAAGTTTTGGAGAAGGTTGTGTGTAATCAGTTGGAGAATTTTTTGGAGAGAAATGAAATATTATGTAAAGAACAATCTGGTTTTAGAAAAGCGCACTCTACGGAAACTTCTTTGACTTGGGTCTTGAATGAGTGGAGAAAGGAAACTGATAGTGGAAAAATGATAGTAGCTGTTTTTTTAGACTTGAAAAGGGCTTTTGAAACCATCAGCAGAGAAATATTGATTAGTAAATTAAAGTCGTATGGGATTCGAAACAAAGAATTAAGCTGGTTCTCATCATACCTAAGTAGCAGATCTCAAAGAACGAAGTTAAAAGATGTATATTCTGATGCTAGATTTCTAGACCTAGGAGTTCCTCAAGGAACTATTTTGGGTGTAGTCTTATTTTTATTATACATAAATGACATACAAAATGTGTTAATTCATTCAAAAGTATGTTTGTTTGCAGACGACACATTGACTTATATTGTTGGGAAAAACGCCGATATAATTGAACAGCAAATAAATTCTGATATGGGTAATTTACATAAGTGGCTGTGTAGGAATAAATTAATGCTGAACACCAGTAAAACAAAAGTTATGTGTGTAAATGGTGGAAACAGAAACATTGCGGTTAAAGTGGATAATGTAGAAATAGAATCTGTTCAAAGTATAAAGTACTTAGGAGTTTTTGTTGATAACAAATTGAAGTTCGATGAGCATACAGACTACATTCGTGGGAAAATATCCAAGAAAATTGGTTTCCTGGCGAGGATTAGAAAATCGGTATCTGAAAAATGTGCTGTAATGTTGTACAATAGTCTAATTCTTCCACATATAGACTATTGTTCATCTATTCTATTTATATGTAGTGAAGAAAAGAGGAACAAATTACAAAAACTTCAAAACAGAGCAATGAGAATCATTTTAAAAGTTAACAAGAGAACCAGCATTGTAAGTATGCTTTTAAAACTGAAGTGGATGAATATAAACCAAAGGTTAAATTTTAATGCATTGGTGTTCATCTTTAAAATTAAATATGGTCTACTACCTGAATATTTGCAAAGAAATTTGAACTACGTCGGAGGAAATTACAATTTGCGAAACGTTGGTGATTTCAGACTGCCACTTTACAAAAGATCAAGCTCGCAGAACACATTATTATACAAAGCTACTAAATTATTTAACTCTTTACCAGTACTGGTGAAAAATGAAAACAATTTTGCCACATTTAAAAAAAGTATTATTAAATTCTGTTGATTTTTGCATTTCTTAACTTTATGTACTTTCTTTGTATTTCTGTAATTAGTAGATCTCTTATGTATATATTAATTCTATATAGTAATTGAATTTTCAAATTTATTATAAAATTTTGAATTGTTAAATTTATACAGATAGATAAATTTTATTTACAGTTGATTTGATATAGAATAGTATATTGAATGTACATATAACGAATGTTTTATAAAAAGTTATCATAACTAATAAATAAATCTAAAAAAAAAAAAAAAAAAAATTCCTTTATAATGCGACCATTGCATTCGTCTTTCATCATACCTAATACTTTTTTGTTTTTTCTGGGAATATTATACGGATTTGTAGAATTATATTCAGAAGTATCATATCTAGAATCGATATCAGGTAACATATCACTATAAAAGTCGTCCGTTTTTATGGTGTAAATGAATGAATCTGTATCCATATAATTTAAACTAATATCTTCTTTATACTTTAATTTAATATAATCATAATGGAACCTATACATTGAAATGCGCTATACTGTGAAAATTCGATCGGGATATTTAAGCTCGAGCGCCCAAACGGCGGCCACTACTTTCCCAATCAGTTACAATTTTCACATCCTTTCTTTTGTCTACATTTTCCATGGTTTTACCATAGTTAGCATTGTTTTGCTTTTTGAAAAAGTTTTTTTGAAAATCATTTGTAGCTCGGGTTCTATGAAAATTATTCAAATCAATAAAGCTCTTTAGCCAGCGAGATTGATTGAATTCTAATACTCTATAAATTTTCTTTAAAATTAAACCATGTTTTAAACAGTGTTTTAAATTTCTATAGTGAATGATATATTTTTTTTTTGCCTCCAGATCAGCTACTAACTTTTTCTGTTTCATATTAGAATTTTGCTTATTTTCTGCACAGAACGGTAAGTCGTTATGTGAAACATGTAAAGAAGATGGATATTCTAAATCCACCTCTAAAATATAGCCTATCTCTGAGTCATCTGATATATTTGAAACATCAATATCAACATTTTTACACCACTTAAAATTTGAATGGGGTAGATATTCTGATTGGGCTAGACCGTAAAGATTGTTTACGTCTAAATACATAATATATTGTGATGGCTTATTCGCATCGTAATTCTCTAAGTATTTATTGTTAGCAACAGAATGCCTTAAGCTGCATTGCGTTAAACCGCCTCTTATACCTCTTTTAATAAAATTATGCATATTGATATCCGTTAACAGTTCCAATTCGATTTTTGTTGTTTTTAACATAGAGTCCCAAGCCAACCCAGGAGCCGTAAAATATTGACAAGGATCTAAAGAATATATTTTCAGATATACTTGACGGAAATTTTGAAAAATATCTGTTAATAACAACACATCTATCTTTAAATATAATTCTAAATAATCACGTAAACTTTTGCATTCAAATTTTTCCCATACTCTTTCCGCGTGAGCATAATCTTCGTCTGAGTAAACACTATCTAATAGACTATTATTAAATTGAATTTTTGATGGTAGTGTAGTATCGTTTAATTTTTCCCATGAATTTAGATATTCATATGGAAATATCCCTTTACGTCTGACCAAAGAAAAATTTTCAACATCGGTAAACATTTTTCTCACAGTTAATAAATCGCTATCAGATAAGTATGAAGCTAATAATTCTAAACTGGTATCCATAAATCTAAAAGAATCTAAAAATCTAATTTCTACAAATTTATTTTCTTCGTATTCAATCCACTTAGAAAGAGAAATATAATTTTCTTTATTAATAGGTATAACATTAATATTCCCATTTTCTAAATGCTTTTTTAATTTAACATTAATATAATATTATTTTCTAAATGCTTTTTTAATTCTAATTCTGTTAATTTTTTCATTGGAACTATACTATCTAAATACTTACAAGCTATATTTTTCACATTTTTAATTAAATTACTTACAAAATCATTCTCACATCCAGGATTAGTCTGCATGCGAAATTCATCTAAATTATCATCATATGAGCATTTAATGTAGTATGCATAAGAGCACGGAACATGTTGTTGGATATCTATCGTTGATGATATCTTCGGATCTGGTGAGCATGTATCGATATTTTCTAGAATGCATTCAAAGTCCGCGTAAATTGCAAAAGGAACTACCATTTTCTTTCCAAAGTTTTTGAATTTTAGTATCTTGTTTTCATTTTTTGGCATTGATGTAACAATTCTGTTACACTCAGGCTCATGTTGTTTTAAATCCGCTTCATTATAAAAATGTAACAAGCAATTTTCACATAAAAAAATACTTCCTTTATGTTTACTGATTTGTGATGCGATTAGTCTGGATATATTTTTTATATATACATAGTGTGATTTTTCTTCGTTTTCTATCAACAACAGATTTATATGATGCACTTTTTTTTCTGTTGTACAATAATACGGTCCACTAATTTGAAAGAACGTATTATCGTTGGTTTCCACTTTTTCATATCCAAAAACATTTATGCTGATATTTGAGTTTAATTCTTCAAATATTTTTATATCACTAACTTTAAGCGGAAATGTTAACCCATCGAATTTTAAAGAAATATTATTTTCTAATGTAATTCTTTCCGCTCTAATATCTCGAATCTTATACGTTGATGTTCTTTCAGGGTGATTTCCAGTATGAAATGCAGCTGCTACACTCCATTTAAAGCAATATTCATCTGAATTCATAATGTTGATGCATGCTTTTTTATTTTTTATAAATAGCGGTAATGGTAGATATTGTGAACCACGTAAAGGTTTGTATTCATTGACGTTAATTTCCAAATGTATAATTTTAATTAACGCCCATCCACTATCTCGTTCTTGAAATTCGTCTGTCTTTTTTATAATATTCTGCATCATCTTATCATGGCTTTCATATATTTCAGCTTCATGTAATATACGCAACATTTGCTATTAAACGATTTTATTGATGTTATGAGTTCATCATCATATTCATCATCAAAATTAACTTCAGCATTCCCTCTTTTTTCGATTTTTACATATTCTGCAAACAGCTCCAAATTAAATTTAAATGCTCGATGTTTTATTAACATGCTGCTTAACAATTTGGTGATCCTTTCTTTGGAATTTTGTAGAAACGATTCGGGTAAAATATTGCTTTCATCATTATTTTCTAACATGAAAGTTTCCACCCGTTCTTTGAAATTGCTCTTCACACGTTTTAAGTCTCCATCCACAATTTCTTTAGCATTTTTTTTATGTGCAAATGTTTTAGTATGATACAGCCAATCCTTGCATAATACTTCAATATTGCAATCTAAGCAAGTTTTGAAATTATTTTGAACTGAACGTTTCATTTTTATAATTCCTTCACTGACTAATTTTTAATTAATTCTTAATTAATTTTATGTAGTTTTACTGATGCACTCAAACAAAGTACTATTTATAAATTATATTTCGGTAATTGTATTGAAGTTCGTGTTTAATTTAATATCATTCAAATTCTTTGATAATTTATAATGGTTAACCGTATCCTATACTAGGCTATTTTTACATAATTAATATCATTTCATATTATTACAGAGTCTCCTGACGTCATATTATTACTATATCTCCTGACGTCATTTTTCAAGTTCATGAAGACATAATATAGTATAGTATCATATCATTTTTTTTTCAATTCCCTCATTCTGCAATACAGTTTTAATAAAATTTCTTATCTTTTATAAAACTTGAAAAAAACCGCAAAAATATTTTTTAAATTTTTTTTTATCTCAAAAGCTTTCATTTTACATTTTTAAAAACTCATGTCGAAAAAGAACGATTTTCATACATTTTTATGATAATGGAAAAAATTGCTTTCATCAGACAACCATAGGATATTCTTATTAAAATAAAAAAATTTCAATCGGTTTCAACAGCAGCCGCTACAACCCGGTTCTTCGCCACCGCCACCGCCACCGCCACCGCCACCGCTGCCGCCACCGCCCTCTCCTAGAACCTGTTTATGAATTCGACACTGTTGGAACCTGCTACAACTCAACTGCCCCAACCCTTACAACCTACCGCGAACCTCCTCCGGCTCTTAAAACCTGCTACAACTCGGCTCTTAGAACCTGCTACAACTCGGCCCTTAGAACCTGCGAAAATTCGACCTTTAGAACATGCTACAACTCGGCTCTTAGAACCTGCTACAACTCGGCTCTTAGAACCTGCTACAACTCGGCCCTTAGAACCTGCTACAACTCGGCCGCCCTTAGAACCTGCTATAATTCGACCTTTAGAACATGCTACAACTCGGAACCTTAGAACTTGCTACAACTCGACCCTTAGAACCTGCTACAACTCCGGCGCTCACTCCTACAACCTGCTAAAACTCAACCCCTCCTGCAACTCGACTTCATCGTCATCGTCATTTCAATTTCATAATACTCCTCCTAAATATCAATTTCATAATACTCCTCCTAAATATCAACAGCTGTCAAAATATTTTTGACGTTATTATTGTTATTATTATTAATACTATTGTTATTGTTATTATTATTATTATTATTATTATTATTGTTATTTTTATTATTATTATTATTATTATTATTATAATTTTTAATATTATTATTATTATTATTAATATTATTATTATTATTGTTACTATTATTATTATTATTATTATTATTGTTATTATTATTATTATTATTATTATTATTATTATTATTATTATTATTATTGTTATTATTATTATTATTAATATTATTATTATTTTTAATATAATTTTATTATTAATATGATTTTTATTATTATTATTATTATTATTATTATTATTATTATTATTATTATTATTATTGTTAATATTATTTTAATTACAGTGGAATTCACTTATAACAACGTCGCTTACAACGACGAACCTAATAAAACGACCAAACTTCCAACATTTGTTTGGCCGACATACATTTTCTTAGAAAAAAAAATTTGACATAACGACACGTCTATAGCGACCGTATTGGATGTTACAATTCGTTTTTTTTTTTGAGTTTTATGATTTTTAAATCGGACATAACAACGAAAAAAAATAAAAAAAAAACACAAAAGCACAATAATTAAAAAAAAAATACAAAAAAATCAAAAAATACATTTATGCACAATTTTTCGTTTGTTTTGTGTATTTTGCTTTAATTGTCAGTTAAAGCGAGAAAACAATGTAATGTCCATTATGTAGTTATAGTTTTGCACATAAATTTTTTTTTTGTTAGCTATGGTTGCTGTCAACACGTTCAGTGTAGCAGTCAGTTTTAACTGAAGCCTCATGAAGCTCCATGTTGT